>NC_056732.1:1647456640-1647560377 GCF_019279795.1 Protopterus annectens
CATCCTTGGCCACGCCCCCGACTACAACCATTTCTGACAAAAAAGGTCAAAGGACTGAGTTCACTTAGTTATCCAAACAGACAAAAAAAGCTTCTTGCTTTCCTCTGTCTCTCACTGGCCCCTATAAATGTCATCATTGGATTGCTTTCCAGGCTAAGAAAGATCCTGCCTTAAGAGACTTCCTCTACCTCAGAAATACTGGTTATACTTAAAACGCTCACGACAAAGACCACAGCCTTCACTGCAACATAAACAAGCCACTTTTTATGTACAGGTTCTTGACACAATAACTTTCAACTTCTGTAAAAAGCTCCTCTCATTATCAAACAATGTAGCTCAGCAACACGATGGCTGGATGGATAGCCATAAATGTAGTCCTTGGGTAAGTAGCATAGCCTTCATCAAACTAGATGGAAAATCCACATACTAACTTCTCCCAGCTGGATGGCTAAGATCTAATATTGGTTACTCAAGTCTAGTTTCTCAAGAAGAGGGGCATGTTTAACTAAGAATTCCATTTGCAAAATTATATTCAGTATACATATTAAATCTCTCTCTGTATTACACACACACACACACACACACACACACACACACACACACACACACACAAAAGCCTCTACTTGTAAAATAGGCAACCTCAGTAATCACATGACACCCACTCACTGAATGAAATTGTCTGGAAGTCAAAATATCTGAAAAAAAAAATCATAATAGAGATGGATTCATCCATGTAATTTCCCACCATCAAAAGGACCATCAATAAATCAACAAACTGCTCAGCAAAAAGTAAATCAACAAGAAAACCATAAACTATAATGCTACATACTGGTGTAAACATATAACTTGTGTCAATCCCCAGGTTAATCCATACCAAAAGATTGTTTCAGAGCTTCAGCTATGTACAAACAGCTTTCTCCTAAAAACTTTACTCATTGATATTTGCCTTGCTGTAATTATAACTGTAAAAAAAAATGTTTTTAAGTTTATTCTGTACCTCAATGATTCTCACTTTTGCGAGATGTAATCTCTGCCATATTGTACGAGTACTACATCCATAATTTGCTCTCTCTCTCATGTATTGTATTATATTGTTTTGTGTTATTTTTGGAGCTTTTCTCCCCGGGCCTCTGCTGAAAATGGACCTGTGTCCAGTCGGACTTTCCTGGTAAACAAATGTAAAATAAAATAAATAAAAATAAACTTCCCTCCAATCTAAAGCCATTTGACATTCAGGCATTTTAATTTGTGCAGAAGTTACTCACAGATTGACAGTTTACTGAGCTGTAATACTGACCTTCGCTTTTGAAAGAAACAAATTCCCAGACTTTGCCAATAGCTCAAAGTGTAGAGAGGATTATTTATTTATTATATATTTATTTTTGGAAAACATCTTTAAAACTGTTAAACTGATTACACACCCAGAAACACAGAAAAGTTATTGTGATTATGTAAAACACAGACTGCTCCAAGAAATGAAAGTCACATTAGCACTCTATGCTTATGTCCGAACAGATGAATCATACCTGTCAATTCCAAAAGAAGTAAAGTAGCTTAATAAGAAGGTTATTTGCAAGGTTACATGGCAGTTTATATTGGAAATAAGCAGAGATATTAAAAAAGCTCTGTTTTTCATAATTATGCCGAAAAGTCTTCCAAGGTAAATACAACTTCTGATTTAGTATGGAACCATACCTCTCAACCTTAGAGCAAGAAATCTGGACAAAGCGAAAACTAAACGTGGGACACAGGCCCAAAAATAGTTATGCATCACAGACCCCATTGAAACAACTGTAGCTGCAAACATTATACATCACTTATAATCTTTCTATCCCATCATTGTCAGTTAAGCATTATATGGCTCATTCAGTCCTGCCTTCTTTTGCATCAAAGAAAACCATGCTTTGAAATGACAAATGCATTAAAAATAATAAATAAAACACATTGCATCAACATCCTGCAACTTCCTACCTGCAAGTAACCACAGAGCTTTCACTGAAACTAGGGCTACTTTTTTCCCCAGAATGACAGCTCTCCCTAATTAAGTCTAGTGGTATACAATCTACCAGTATCTGGACTACCTGAAATAAATTAAATTATGGCCTGTAAATTGAAAGTATACTTTGTTTAATTAAACTATATTTCTAAGCCCACTTACTATATTTTTTCAGTAACATCCCAATATCCATTTCCAGGTCACTTTAGAAGACATTGGCAGTGGTAGACTTGGCATCCTTCAGAACCCCACAGGCCCACGCTAATGCATTGTCCATTAAATGTAAGTATCCATCCACTGTAAATGGCAAGAAGCTATGTCTTAAAAAATCTACTTCTGGCATGCGTACCCAAGTATTAGGTTTTGAAACAAAGAAACATATTCTCCACAGTCTGTAAGTCTCTGTCTTTAATAATCATCTACTGTTGCAGCACTCCCAACACATAAGCACTCATATACACACTAAAATCTCCAACATTAAAAAAAATGACATTGTGCCCACTTGATTTGCCAGTATTGATGATCGCCAAAGCTATGCTTACTGTTGTCTACCACTGCTTAGAACCCACCAATGAAAAAACAGTACTAGGTGCTTTTTTGTTTGTCTGAAAAAACAATACAACTTTATATGCTACAGTCCCACATAGTCAGTCCACTACTGACCCATTAGCCCTAGGCTGCTGTCTCATTCTTACTCCCTGGAACTGCATTACCTTGGATGACTACTTTTATTTCCTAAGCAAAAGACACACATTGGAAGATGAGACAAAAATCCAGACATTCCTTGAAAATCCATACAGTTAAGAGGTATGAGTTTATGTTCAATACAACACTCTCCCTGTCAGGAAAAGTGGCAATTTAATGAAAGTGTGCTCTTAATGTATGATATATTTGTGAGCTAACTTGTTTGTGTTCAGTAGGTAGACTGATCATTGTTAGCCTCTTTGTGCATGCGTCTCTCTCAGTCATGCACACACATACACACACACACACACACACACACACACACACACACTCTTCTTCTACTTTCACGCACACAATTCTGCTTTCATGCATGCACTCACTCACTCCATACTGACCTATTAACACATGTAATTGCTGTCCCTTTCAAAGGCAACAGCGGCAAATCCATACACGAGTCTCTCTTCAGCGAGAACACACACACACACACACACACACACACACACACTGATTGTTCAGCGCAAAATAATGGCGTAAACACACTGACCCTCTTTTGGCTCAAAAACAAAACTAGAAGGGTGCTTTGGCACATGCGCACACCGACATTCGCATTACAGGTCACGGGAGCGAAAAACACAAAACAAAAAGTGTTTTGGGGCATGCGTGCATCGATATTGCAGTTAGAGGTTGAGGGCCGCATGGAAGAGCTCTGAGGGCCGCAGGTTGGACACGTCTACACTAGAGGCATCTTGCAGGGCTGCTTTCACTGGGTCTGTACTTAGAAGGCATGCTTGGCTTATTGAGCAATCCTTGCCAGATCATGTTAAAGCTAAATTGCTGGATGCTCCCTTAAAGCAGGACCACTTGTTTGGCAACAAAGCAGTAGTACTTAGAAAAGATGGAGGAAAAAGCTAAATCTATGCAGACTGTTAAAGATTTCCTACAGGTACAGCCTCCAAGATTTAGTAGGCATTGGCCCTCTAAGAATTGGTCCTTTCCTGCCTCTTCCAGGTCTTCTCAGTCCAAACCCATAACCAGCAGAACACCCAGGCTTCAGTCCCAGGGTATGCACAGGACTAAGCAGTGGAGGGCTCCCACTCCCAAATCAGGGAGTAGCAAGACTCCCCCTATGGTAAGCTGTCTCAATGACTTAACTTTTAAACTTCCAAGCACTTCTCAATTGACTGCTCCTTTAGGGGGAAAGATTGCTCTGCAGGCAAAAAAACTGAGAACTCATTACCCAGGACAAATGGGTTTTAAATATAGTTTCCCAAGAATACAGATTTCACTTCCACACGTTACCAACCCCAGACGGTTGGCTAGATCTACCCCCAAATCAGTGGGCCGAGGCTCAAAAGCAAGTACTCTCTCTCTTAAGCATAAGGGCTATTCAAACTGTACCAGAAGAGGAAAAGGGACAAGGTTTCTACTCAAGACTTTTCCTGGTACCCAGAAAAGACAACTCATGGCATCCTATCCTGGACCTTTCTATCCTAAACACCTTTTTGGTGATCCCAAAATTCAAGATGCTAACTCTTCACCAGTTGTTTCCTATGCTAGGCAAGGATGCCTGGTTGGCAACACTGGATTTAAAGGAAGCCTACCTGCACATACCAATCAAGGAATCTTGCAGAAGATACCTACGCTTCAAAGCAGGCTACATGCGCCATCAGTTCTCTGCACTGCCCTTTAGCTGATCTACTGTGCCCAGGGTGTTCACAAAGTGCCTAGCTCCAGTCATTTCATTTTGCAGGCAAAGAAATATTCAAATATACCCATACCTGGACGATTGTCTAATTCAGGCAGAAAGCCAGGACATACTTTTGAATCATCTGGCATTTGTACAAAAGGTGTTAACTTGTCTGGGGTACACTATAAATGAAAAGAAATCACATCTTGTACCCTGTCAACAAATTATATTCCTGGGAGCAAGCTTGAGCACAACTTCCCAGATGGCTTTCCTCATGCCAGAGAAACAAATTCATTTGACAACTTACTTCAAACTAATGGCCACAAAAACCCTGCTATCTGCAAGGCAAATACTGCAAGCCTTGGGGTTCATGGCCTCCTGCATTCTACTAATTCCATATGCAAGACTGCATATGAGGAAACTACAATGGTATCTTAAAAGCCTATGGTGTCAACATTCTCAGGATCTAGAAGCAATGATTCCTATCTTGCCTACAGTTAGAGTTCCTTTGGTGAGCAGAGGCCCGCCACCAAAACAAGGAACTACCATTCACTCTGCCCCCTGCCACCCAAACCCTAACAACAGACGCATTAGACTATGCATGGGGGGCTCACCTGGCAGGGAAGTGCATTCAGGGCAAATGGAACCCAAGTCAAATGCACCTGCATATCAATCAAAAAGAAATGTTAGCTGTACAGAATGCTCTTGACAGCCTTCAAGGACCACATTCTTCCAGGACCATTAATGATAAAGACGGACACCACTTACGTGGTACATAAACAAGCAGGGGGGTACCCATTCATACCCCCTCTGCAGACTAGCTATGGCCCTGTGGAACACAGCCTTGAGCTACCAAGTGCATCTACAGGCTCAGTTCCTGACTGGAAAACTAAATACACTGGCAGACGAACTAAGCAGAAATCTCATGGACCCACACAAGTGGAAACTGGAACCAAAGACTTTCAGCATGTTGATTAACAAATGGGGGAGCCCAGATATAGACCTGTTTGTCTCCCCCCAGTACTACCAATTGGACAAATTCTGCACAAGGACTCCCCACAAACAAGCTTGGAAAGTGGATGCCCTGTCCTTCAGCTGGAAAAATCTATCAGTTTATGCCTTTCCTCCTCTGCCTCTCCTCTCCAAAGTACTACTAAAGATCAAACAGGACAAACCAAGGACGATACTGATTGCAACAAATAACCAGATCCAAAAACACCCGTTGAGACAATGATTCAACTGCAGCAGTAAGATGGTAAAAAGCAGATTTAATTCCAAAACGAATCCTTTAGCACTGATAAAAAAAGCACAATATAGACAAGCGCTTTCGCCTGGACCATTCCAGGCTTTATCAAGTCAGAGTGAGGAACAACAGTAAAAACACTTTTTAAATAGTTTAAACTCCTTAATCACATGCTCATTTGATTAATAATTGATGAGTGAATCGCACCTGGTGAAAAGTAGAACCTTGCTTATATGCATACACCGTTTTCCTTTATAGCATATTGTTCAAAATCTGTTGCAATTCACATGGTTTTGCAAATAGCTGTTTCTGTTTGCATCTTATAGATTGTGTGCAATTTCACATGTTCATAAAAAACATTATTTTTAAAAAAAATTAAATACTCGAAACATAAAAATATTTCCTAAGAATTGTGTTGAACAACAGTACATAGTCTGTCCAAAAGCAGGCCAATATATGTCAACAACAAAAATTAATTTTAGAATATGCCATGTCAACTTGTGTCAGGGAGTGTCATGTAAACTGTAAACTATAATCTGGCTCTTCTAAGTTTAAGGACTGGGCCTATGCTCAACATCCCATTCAGGCCAGGTGTGCTGCCCGCGTCAAGCCTGAGCTGCCAGATTAATTCCCTGAATTCCAAGGTGGATTCCCAGTCTCCACCTCTGTTACTGGGGTGTACTTGCTCAAGTACCATAAAGGCGAGTTTAAAATTGGGGCAAGTAAGGGAGTGTTTATAGAAAGCGTTACTATCCTTCATTTTGCCTATGTCATAAATATGTTCATATATTCGCTTCCTGAGCTCCCTTTCAGTTTTTCCTATATAAAACGCACCACAGGTAAGACAATAACCAAAATAGACAACACCTTTCGTGTTGCAAGTGTGATACCCGTGTGGTTTCAGATTGATTTTACGTTCTTTTAAATATATGTGATTACTATTAATAATGAGGGGACACTGTTTACACATACCACATTTAAAGGTACCATTCCTTTGTTGAGTTGTCATACGGGTGGTATTATATCTTTGCTCAAACACCTCCTTTAAATTACGTCCTCTTTTCCTGACAAAAGCTGTTTTTTTAGGGATTAAATTCTTGAACTCATCATTGGTTTCTAAAACAAACCAAAACTTGGTAATTGTGTTCTCTATCTCCCTTGAGTTCTCTGAAAAGGTATAAATGAAATTGCTGGAGTTCTCCTGTGCTTGTGTGTTAAGAATCCTTGGGGTGGGAATGCAAGTATTATTGTTCCCAAGCAATGGTGTATATATCAAGTCCCTTTTACTGAGAATCTCGTGAGTAAGGTTATTCACAAAGTCATCTGGGTAGCCCCTCTCTGTAAACATCACTCTAAGGTTGTTTGCTTCGACAATGAAGTCAGACAACCTACTACACATGCGGGATGCTCTGATGAGTAAGCCCTTGAGTATTCCTTTCTTTTGATGGAATGGATGTTGACTATTGAAATGTAACAGGGAGTTAGAAAATTTTTCTGTAAACCTTAGAATATAATTCCAGTGACTGGGAATCCCTAAGGATTGCTACATCCAAGTAATGGAGCTCTTTCTCACTGATTTCATATGTGAATGTTAAAAAATCAGTGGTGGAGTTGATGTATTCCAGAAAACCTGTGACTTGTTCTCTTGTACCATCCCAGATAATACAGATGTCGTCTAGGTAGCGACAATAAAAAGTGATGTACTGTGCCCAAGTAGATTGAAAAATGTGAACTTGCTCCCATCTGTGTAATACCGCGTTTGCATAAACGGTGGCGCAAGAGGCGCCCATGGCAACTCCCTTTGTTTGCTTGAACAGTTCCCCATTAAAAAACACATAACTATTATTAAGAACAATATTTAACATTTCAGAGGTTAGATTGATGAGATTACTGCTGAGCCTAGTTTCATGTTTAAGGAAATCAGTAAACCACTCAACACCAATAGTGTGAGGGATACTGGGAAATAGCTCCTTAATGTCCACAGTAATCATTAATGAAGAAGTAAGGCATTTTTCTTTTGGAAAATGTCTGAGGAACTCCCAAGAGTCTTTGACCACATGGGTCATGGCCGAGGTGTGTTGTTTGGTAACAAAGTCAATAAATTTAGATATGGGTTCAAACAATTGGTCTGAATGGTAACGGACTAATGCCTTTGTGGGTTTTGGGGATTCCAAAAATAATAGGAACCCTGGGTTTGTTGACTAATAGAAAATTATAAAGCTGTTCGTTAATAGCACCTTGTAAAAGATGGTCGTACAATGTGTATTTTATCTTAGCTAGGGCTATATTATACTCATTACGAGATATCAGGCAATACTGCTGTTGGTCATCATGCAACATATTATGTATACTTTCCTCATAGGTGTGGTCGTACATAAGAACGACACCCCCACCCTTATCTGGCTTCATTACCCTGACATGTTCCCTAGATAACATGGAGATGTATTCAAGTTCTTGTTTGGTTATATTAGATTGCTGTGTATTCGTGGAATGGAGGAACTTGTCACGTAGTTCATGTTCAACTAATTCCTCATAAAGTTTCAAAGGTTGTACCATAGGGGGATTAAACGTGCTTTTTCTATTAAGCCCATTGGTGATATGTGTTGCATTTTTAAAAAAGTGTTTCAAATTCAGTGCTCTGGTGAACAATTTAAGGTCCACCAGTAGGCTTGCTAAGTTGACTCTGTTGGAAGGTACAAATTGAAAGCCTTTAGTAAAAATTCCAAAGGCTGTGTCATCTATTGGAACTTCAGTATAATTGTAAATGCTGAAATTATTCAATTTAAACACCTTACAGTTGACTTCGTCTAATACTTGAATACAATCATTGTTAGCACTAAAATTAACCATAGTAAAGGGAACAGATGATATAATTAGGTCAGGGGCCTTGTCATTGTAGATCTCAACACTTATTTGTTGTTCCACCTGGGTCCTGATCTCTGTGGTTTGTACCCCCACCCCCCGGTTCTCCCCAGTGAAAATCCTGGTTCCGTTCTTTTCTGTCTTTCTCAGCCAAGCGTTCGCTCCTACGTGGAGCCTCATTATGATTACGCTGGAAAACTTCGCCTTTATGGTACTTGAGCAAGTACACCCCAGTAACAGAGGTGGAGACTGGGAATCCACCCTGGAATTCAGGGAATTAAAATGGCAGCTAAGGCTTGACGCTGGCAGCACACCCGGTATGAATGAGACGTTGAGTATAGGCCCAGTCCTTAAACTCAGAAGAGCCAGATTATAGTTTACAGTTTACATGACACTCCCTGACACAAGTTGACATGGCATATTCTAAAATTAATTTTTGTTGTTGACATATATTGGCCTGCTTTTGGACAGACTATGTACTGTTGTTCAACACAATTCTTAGGAAATATTTTTATGTTTCGAGTATTTAATTTTTTTTAAAAATAATGTTTTTTATGAACATGTGAAATTGCACACAATCTATAAGATGCAAACAGAAACAGCTATTTGCAAAACCATGTGAATTGCAACAGATTTTGAACAATATGCTACAAAGGAAAACAATGTATGCATATAAGCAAGGTTCTACTTTTCACCAGGTGCGATTCACTCATCAATTATTAATCAAATGAGCATGTGATTAAGGAGTTTAAACTATTTAAAAAGTGTTTTTACTGTTGTTCCTCACTCTGACTTGATAAAGCCTGGAATGGTCCAGGCGAAAGCGCTTGTCTATATTGTGCTTTTTTTATCCGTGCTAAAGGATTCGTTTTGGAATTAAATCTGCTTTTTACCATCTTACTGCTGCAGTTGAATCATTGTCTCAACGGGTGTTTTTGGATCTGGTTATTTGTTGCTCTTCAGCTTTACGTACGATACTGATTGCACCAGACTGGCCACACCAGCACTGGTGTACCCCCTCTTGTGCAGTGTGTCACTGCTGGCTCCATGGCACCTGCCTCAGACCCCTACCCTGCTGTCACAGCAGGAGGGCCAGATTCTGCATCCTCAGCTTCAAACCCTGAACCTGGTAGCCTGGCTAATTACCTAATATCTCCGTTACCATCCATCAGTAAACAAGCGTTGGATGTCATTTTGGAGGCGGGGAGGCCTAGTACTAGAAAATCTTATGCTGAAAAATGGAAATGATTCTGTATCTGGAACCAAACTCAAGGGATGGGCACAGCAGCGCCCAGTTTACCTCAGATTCTTCAATACTTAACTGAGATGCTTCACAAGGGCCTTTCTTTTTCCTCCATCAAAATTCATGCCTCAGCCATTTCAGCTCATTACAACACAGAACCACCCTATTCTCTCATCCACTGCTTAAGCAGTTCCTCAGAGGGGCCAAAAACATAAGACACCCAGAAGAGTCCCAACTCCAGCATGGCACCTTAACTTTGTATTCAAAAAACTCACTCTACCTCCTTTTGAGCCAGCTGCAAGTGCAGAGTTAAAATTCCTTTCTTGGAAAACAGCCTTCCTTTTAGCAATCACTTCAGCAAGAAAGGTATCTGAATTACAGGCCCTTATGGCAGTGGAGCCTTTCATCATCTTTCATGCGGACAGGGTGTCCCTCAGGATCAATCCCTCCATGCCCAAGCTGGTATCCAGTGTGGCTCTTAATCAGTCCATTCATTTGCCAACCTTCTTTTCTAATCCACAGAACAAAGGGGAATGGATACTGCATTCCTTAGATATACACAGACAACTTAGATTTTACTTGGACAGGACTAAACCTCAAAGGAAATCTGAACAACTGCTGGTGGCATTTGCTGCAAGGGCAGAGGGGAAGGCTATTTCAAAGCAAACCATTTCTAAATGGATAGGCCATTGTATTCATTTCTTCTATAAGCACCATGGAAAACCTATCCCACAGGGGATTAGACCACATTCAACCAGGGCTACATTTACCTCTACAACCTTTCTCAGAGGTGTCCCTACCAGGGACATCCTAGAAGCTGCTACCTGGAGTTCTGTACATACTTTCACCAAGCATTACCATTTGCCAATTTTCTCTAAATCTAGAGCTGGCTTTGCCGCTGCAGTCTTGCAGGGCCTTATAGCTGGTTCTAATGCAATCTAAATTCCTCCTCCCATCCTTAGCTTTGGGAATCTACCCAAATGTGATGACTGCAGCAGTGAAACACGAAGAATGTAGTACATTTGTTTACACTTACCATAAATGTAGATGTTCGAGTGTATTCACTGTTGCAGTCCTGGTTACACTCCCTCCAGCCCCCTGACTTCTTTTGGCTGTACCTCTATTCTCCTTTACTGTGCTTAAAAGCTTTTTGGTGTATTTGCTTTTTTGTTGGAGGTGTATAACCTTGCATATATGTATATTTAATTGCTTCCCATTAGTGGGGCACCTGACATCTGGGGCAAGAAAAACTGATGTAATGGCATCGGCTACATGCTTTCTATCCCTGACCTACCTGACGTCATGGAAGATGAGATGGCAACCGATGCAGGACCCAAAACTTTGATAATCAGGCTGACTGAGGGCTACTGCAAGCAGATAGCCCCAAATGTGATGACTGCAACAGTGAATACACTTGAACATCTACATTTATGGTAAGTGTACACAACTGTACTTTTTGAGTTGCATGCTAGATTGCCTTATCATATCAAGGCTTGATAGAGTAATAAACAGAGATCCAGGGGAGGCAGGCACAGACTGAAGTGCCAACTGTGGTAACATTTATGGTTGGAACTGAGAACAGAGAGTGCAGTTAGAAAAACGAGCAATTAAAAGAGCATAGAAAATATTAAATGATTTACAAAAGTTGTATTTATTTATTTCCATTTGTTAACCGGAAAAGTCCGACTGGGTCTAAGCAGACCCGTTTTCAGTGGAGGCCTGGGGAGAAAAATCTCCACAGTTTCTAAGGTTTCTAAAAAAACTTACACAAGTGTAAATAAACATAAATATTTAAACATTTAAAAACATATAAAAAAACATTAGTTAACAGAAGTGTTAAACATGGCCGACACCATTACATCAGTTTTCCACTCACTAGACTAAACAAGGAGAAAGTTACTGTCATCTGCCTGTCAGGTGCCAGGATCCGCCACATAATGCATGCACTCAGGTCACTCCACAATAAGTACAAATATGACACTGTCATTGTCCATGTTGGTGTGAATGACCTGAGACGTACCTCCCTGGACTACATGAAAAGAGACATGGAGGAGCTCTGCGATCTTGTATCCCGGGCAGGTATGACCCTAACCCTGAGTAGCATCCTGCCACCACCCAGAATGATACCACAGTACAAGGACAAAATGATTGACTTCAACAATTGGCTAAGCTTCTGGTGTCATTCTAGGGGGATCCAGTATTTGTCTGCCTGGGGCGACATGATCGATAGACCATGATGCTTTGCCAGAGATGGCTTGCACCTGTCGCCCTTAGGATTCCGGATACTGGCTAATGCTGTTGCCACCCCTATAGTTCCTTTTTTAGGCAAGGTTCAAATGAGAAATTCACTACTGTAACAGGTACAAGCAAACAAAATCTGAGGATAATGCTACTCAATGCTAGAAGTCTAAACCTCAAAATGCACTTGCTCGAGGCACTCCTTAAAATGGAGAACATGGACATCTGTGCAGTGACAGAGACCTGGTTCAAAGCTCCAGAGAACACTCCTGCATTAAAGGCTACAATTCATACCACACCTTTCGGCCAAATAACCCAGAACAAAGCACTAAAGGTGGAGGTGTGTCCATATTCATTAAGGATATCCACACCTCCAGGCTAGTTGCACAGCATAATGCATCCGAGATTATCCAAGTGCAACTAACTCTGGGCAAGACCGCAATCCAAATTGTAGCTTGCTACAGACCCCCCACCATGCCCCAGGATTCCCACTCCTCATTTCTTGATACACTGGAAAGAATTAGGGTACAACCCAACACCCTAATAATGGGCGATTTAAACTACCCCACCATTAATTGGGGAAACTACTCGTATACCAACTCTTTTGCTCAACGTTTTCTAGAATTCATAAATTCCAACGCCTTGTTTCAACTTATTCACATCCTCACCAGGGGCAGCAATGTCCTAGACCTGGTCATTACCAACATGGGAAACCAGTGTTCCACACCAGAGGGCAATTCCTCGTTGGTCAGATCCAACCACAAGCTAATCAGCCTAGACATCCACATCCCACCCCCATCCCCAATTAGGGAAACCATCATAAAAACTTCTCCAAAGCCAACTTCACACTTCTTAAGACAGAAGTGGCAAACTTCATGACACCCATGCAGACGGACAATAGAGGTATGATTACTGAATCCTACACAAATGCACTTTATAACCACTTGCACAAGTGCATGGATCATGCTATCCCTAATAGAACCAAGATGTTATCTTCCAAAAAAAGGAAGCCAATCTGGTGGTCCTCTGCCATAAACAAACTCTACAACAGAAGAAAGAAACTGTTGCAAAAAAGAGTAAAATCCCATTACTGGAGGAACTCCCTGGTCATCCTCAGTAAGAATCTGAGATCCCCTCATAAAATCCTCCAAAGCTAGTTACGAAAACAAAATTGCCACTAACTCTAAAGACAACCACAAAGCATTCTATAGATACATCAAGAATCTCAATGGGAACACTCAGATCTGCTCTGAGTTACAGCACAATGGCACTAAATATAGAGAACCAACTGATATTGCCAACATCCTAGCTGATAGGTTCAGTGATAACTTTACCCCCCTCTCACCCCCTAGAGGGCCCATCTCTATACCGGAAGAATGCAAAGTTCCAATAATCACGGCTGCACAGGTAAAAAAACACATTCTCCAAAGCCAAGAACACAGCATCCATGGGACCTGACAATATCCCAGGCTGCGTTCTACACGAACTACAGAATGAACTGGCACCCTACCTAAGTACCATGTTCAAATATAGCCTCACCTCAGGCTTTGTACCCACTGAATGGCGCACCACGACTGTTATCCCACTCCACAAAGGGGGAGCCACGATGGACCCTGGGAACTACCGCCCCATTAGCCTGACCTGTAAGGCCATGGAACGTATCATTGTGGAACTCATAAACAAAGACATTGGTAATCTCCAAACTCTGGACCCTACCCATTTTGGATTTGTAAAAGGCAGATGATGTCTCCTAAACCTGATTGACTTCTTTGAAGCAGTCACCAAAGCCATAGATGAGGGTAAAATGGTTCACACAGCCTATCTAGATCTTGCCAAGGCTTTCAACACCATCCTCCACTCTGGAATTATAGATAAGCTCACTAAACTAGGTATAAATCCCTATGTCACAAGATGGGTTGCCAACTGGCTCATGGACAGAACCCACACTGTGAAAGTAGCGGATTCCAAATCTGACTTCAGACCAGTGACAAGTGGAGTACCACAGGGTTCAGTCCTGGGTCCTCTCCTGTTTGGTATCTACTTCTCTGAAGTGCAGGCTAACACAGAATGTCTTTGGCTAACAAAGTTTGCAGATGACTGCAAACTAGGAGCCATTATCAAAACTCTTAACAATGTGGGCAAACTACAAAAGGGCCTCACTGAGACAGATACCTGGTGTCAAAGCCATGGCCTGAAGCTCAATGCCAAAAAGTGTATTGTCATCCCCTTTGGTAAAAACTCTGTACCCATGAACTACCACATAGCTGGTAGTCTAATTAATGCCGAAAATGTGATGAGACCTTGGGACACAGGTGGACAGTAGTCTCTCCTTTGATAATCACATTGCCACAGTGGTCAGGAAATGCTTCTACGTGGCTCATCTCATCACAAAAGGATTCTCATCCAGAAAAAAAGAGGTAATTGTTCCCCTCTACTCATCACTCATTAGACCCATTATAGAGTACAATGCCCCTTTTGGTATGTACCTCACAAGACATCTACAACAACTGGAAAGACCACAGAAATACCTCACAAAGAGGATTACTGGCCTCAAACAGATGCCCTACGCAGACCGTCTCAAAAAACTACAGCTTTACTCCATCACATATCACCTACTCAGTGGTGATCTCTGCCTAACATACAAAGCTATGTCAAACCCAGAGCTGTTGGACATGCTCCACTTAAAGAAATCCCAATCCCTCCAAGCTACATGCTCTAGGGACCTAAACCTTGTCACCACAATAAACAGAACATGCTGGAAGGATAGATTCCTGTTCCAGAAACTTCCCATACTCTGGAACAGACTACCTATCTATGTCAAACAGAGCTCCTCATTAGCACTCTTCAAGAAAAATCTTGATGATTTGATGGGAAATTCACCCCAGGGATCACTTCTGTGGCTCTGCTCGACAGGGGCACAGGAAAATAATTTTCTTGGGTGGCGAAAGCCAGGGTACATTTTTTGGCTAGGCTTATATAGGCCCTAGGGCCAATAGCCTAGTACCTACCTATGAACAAGTAAAAAAGCATTACACAGATATTTTGACAAGCATGTACAAAAGTATTTGACAAACATGTCCATATAGATATTGTGGTATGACAGTGGAGTTGGTATATGAATTTTTGGGGGGTGTGGGGGGCTTGATTCATACATCAGGTAGGGGGTACACGGAGGCTTGCCACCCGCAAAAAAAATGTTTTCTGTTTGTTTACATGTTTTTTTGATTGCCATTTTTTAAATCAGATTTTTGGTAAGTGGTGAGGGAAAAAGGGTATTATTGAACTTTCTTAGGTAAACACCATTATAGAATGAACATGTAGTTGTAAATAAGGAATGATGTATTTAACATCAAGCTCAGGATTAGTTATTAATAAGGAATGCTTCATTTAACTTGGAGCTTATAATTAGAAGTAAAACAAAAAGGCGAGAAGGCTACCGAAACAGGACTCCTTTATTCACAATTAAATGGTAAGCGCTTTCACCGGCCAAAATGCGCCAGCTTCTTCAGACCAAATTCAAACATATTCAAAATACCACCCAGTAATTATATATATGTTCAGACACCTGAAAAGTGTACTGATTAATTAATGACCATAAAAATTATTCAATTAAAACTTTTCTTAAAAAGACATTACTTATACAACCAACCTACTAAGCTGAGGTTTTGACATCGGGTACCTATTATGCAAGCTGAATACAAGGTGCAAGTCACATTATACTACACCCAATTTATCCAGGCTTAAAAATACAAAAATGTATATAAAAACATATATAAAAATATATATAAAAATATATAAATATATATATATATATATATATATATATATATATATATATATATGAAAACATTAATATAACCTAATAAGGATAAATATTATCCAAATTAACATATATATAAACTTAAAATAAAATGACCTTCCTACCCCTGACCATTTTCGTAACTATTACTACTTAAAAATTAGTCAGGATAAAAGCTCATCCCTACTGTAAATTCATCTATTAAGGGCTTTCTTTTTAAGAAGGCATTTAATGGATATTTGTTCGTTAAGTCCAGGAAACATGCAAGCTAAAGTCTGTATCTGCCACTCAAGTTCTACTTCCTCGAGCCTCAAATACCACGGCCCTCCCCTAATACTTTGCTCAATTTTCTGCAAGACTACAAACCTGAATTTATGCTCTGGGAACATCATAACGTGTCTTGCAAGAGCATTGGTATTTATTGACCTTACAATACTATATTGGTGTTCATAGACCCTCTGTTTGAGCTTTTGCTCAGTCTTACCAATATAGAATGCATCACAATGGGTGCAGGAAGCACAATAAACAACACCTTGTGAGTCGCATGAAAAATGGCCCGAAATCTTGTAATTCCTATCTCTAATAATGATACTGTCAGAGATATTGATAAACTTACATTGAGAGCATCTTCCACACCTAAAGGTACCATGTTGACCCTGGGATACCCTCTTGACTGACTCTACCAAGTTTTTAAGATTTAGGACCCCTTCTAAAGGTACAGGAAAGATCATGCCCTAGTTTCTTATTTACCTCAAAATCCTGTTGTATGATATTCCAATTCTTATACATAATTTCCCTAATCCTAATTGCATCTGTAGAATATGTAGTCAAGAAACTTGCAAATTTTAAATCTTTCCTGGTCTTTAAAGGAACAATACTTACAGAGATACCCATTGAATCCACCTGTACTTGTTTGTCTTGTATTAAAGGTTGGAAATGTCCTAAGGCTCTTTTCCTACTTACTTCTTGTACCACTTGATCTATCAGGCTAAAGGGTATGCTCTCCAATTTAGATCTACAATACATCGTAAACCGACATATTCTAATATGTTTTTGCACTTTACTAGCTGCTACCCTTTCCATCAGAAAAAGGCCGTGGTTAAAGGCCAGGTGGTAAGAGCAGCTAGGATGGTGTCCAGATTTGAGGATTTTCAGGATGAATGTGCTCTCCTCAAACAAATGTTTTTGAAGAGAGCATCAATTATAAATCAACTATAGCAGATGACCTCAGCAGAATCTGGTGAGATAAAATGCTAATAGCAGTGTCCCACATGCTGGTATAAAATGCACTCTGCAATATCTAGTAAGGATACACACACACACACACACACACACACACACACACACACACACACACACACACACACAGAGTCTAAGTACACAGTACTTTAAACAAGCACAACAGCACAAGTCTGATTCTTATAAGGCTGCAGGACAACTTCTGGTAGATGACATCAGCACTTGATGTTGGAAAGAAGATGTTGGGAGGCCTGCATTAAATAGATGTGTAGGCATGTGCAACTGTCAAGAAAGTTCAAGTTCTGTGTGTTGCCAGATTGATGAGTACACAGTGAGTACTATTTGGTGTTTGTGTTCCAATGTGCAGGTATAGCTTAAGAGACAACTTTATAAACTATATGTAAACAGGTGTCCACATTATTACAAGTATTTGAAAATCTGAATGTGTGTTGTCATTCTAAAGATGTGCATGGTATATCACACATGTCTTATTAATTTATGTAGTGTAGTCAGTATATTTTTGAACATGTACTGAGAGACCAGGGTTGTAGTGCATGGAGAGAGGTAACACATGGCTGCATTTCAAATATCTGACATATTCTTAGATAGGGCATTAATTTTGTTATGTTTCCACATGTAATTTCATGCTGTGGAGGTTAAATAGACAAGAAACAGAGCTAATACATGCTAATATTTAGTTTTCATAGCACAATGGCGAGCAGCGGGTTTGTGTGATGGCTGGTAAAGTGTTTGAGCAGATGAGATATACATTTCTACTGCTTACCCTGTTTGTGCATAGTTAAGCAATGTACAAATGTGTGGCTTATTGCTAAAGTTTTGCGAGTTAGTATTGAGTGTATGAAAAACACCTGCTGCTTAGCTGACTCTGTGGCAGCAGGTGTAAATGCATTGACGCATTTCCTTTTGAGCCGAGATGACACTGGGTTTGCATCCAGGTGTATGTAATACTTTTAAATAAGTAGTAATAAAGTGGTGAAATTATGCTTGTACTACATTCATCTTGTGTTACTATGTTTTACTTTAGTGCAATGTGTTTAAGTGCCAGTGCCCAGGGGTAAACTGCACCACAGAAGAGCCGTTTACTATCGCTTGGCATTGGTGTGCGTTGCCCATCTCTGCGCAAACATAGAGGCCAAAAAGTGAAAGGCCTCATTGCTTTTTTAGTACTTAATTTGTGTTGTGTTCGATTCTATTTTTTTACCAGGTTATAGGTGTTAAAATGAGGTAGATAGGAAAGTGGTGAAATGGGTGGGCAAGCAGGGGAAAGAACAAAGGGAAAGAAACACAGGAATGCAGGAGGGAGGGAGGAAAGAGCCATAGCTATACACAAAGTGGGGAACAGCAATGTAGTCACGTTGTATAGCCAGTTGGACCAAATCTAAGTGTGTCAAGAAGACACTTATGAGAAATGGAGAGCTATGTGTAGGACAATGTTTTTTTTTTTTGGGGACTGGTACCCATTTTTTTTTATTCAGTAAGAAAAGAATACTGAATAAGGGATGTTGGTATTTCTGGGTCAGGTAAGTTGGGTAGGTGAGGAAGCAAATGCAAACAAACAAGACACAGGTACATTGAGGGGCACAAAAGTTGGGGGAAATACCATGATTAGGGTGAGGGAAGGGACATTGCAAGCTCATGCCCACCAAACATGGAGACCAAATCTGGTTCTCACCCACAGGACTGTGTTCACTGTCCCCTCACTCTTCTGAGTGCTGGAGTGCTTGATGTCTTCTCCTCCTACATACCATGAGGAAGTGTAGCCTCTCCATCCGGTGTAGGCATACACCAATGGTGCAGTGAACAACCCTGTGCACCAACCCTGGCATCTCCTAGCAGGTGATGAAATCCTCACTTCCACCACTACTCCCAGAGGGTACCACAGCACCAGCTTGCCAGGACAGTGCTGCCTGAAGGTGCAGGTAGTGCAGGGGCAGCAGATGCAGTGCTTTTGGTTGCAGATGTGCTGGGCATCGATGCTGGAGCCAGTGGCATTGGGACAGGCTTGACCCACTAGGGCTGGCCTACCTCGCTGTGTTGTGAAGCATTTACTGATTTGTTACAGGTGAATCATATAGAGACATTTTGACGACATAATGCAAAGTAGAAAAAAAAAAGATAAGGGTTGAGGTAAGAGAAAAAAATAAGAGAGAATTAGTACCATCTTATGTGAATTACAATGCATTATCACATTTATACAACTATTTTATCGGAACTGTTTTATTTAAGTATATATCCTATCAACTATAAACTATAATTATGGATTACTTAAGTAATCCTTGCAATGTGCACATATGCTAGGTCCAAGTGTACCGGTTACAGTTAACAGCAGGGCATTTATGCCACTTGTATAGAGTTTAATTTATGTAATATTATGAAAGAAATGCAGTGTTGTATAATTGCTGGTTGTTGTATTTGAATCCACAACCTCTAATTATAGTCTGCCTTGACTCCTAAAGTTGGTTTGTGGTACAGACTTATGCATGCATACTTGCTTATACAGATAGGATACGCATGCTCACTTTGCTACTACTGTATGTGATACCAAAAAGTCTGTAAGTAACATTTAAACCTATAATAATACTTCTGTTGTGCTGCTTTCATACCACTTTCTTCCCTCACTCTCTCCAGACATTCAGCATGAGCCTGACAATTCAACTGTATATCGGCATTAGCTGTGAAAAGAAAAGAACAGAAGAGGATTATGCATACTGGTCTTGCCTATATACAGCTTTAGATGTATTAAGACTTCTCTTTATTAACATACGTGCACAGCTGTGGGATATCACCAGTTTGAAATTCAGCCAACTACTAGTTGAGGGTATCCTTCTTGTGCCTTTGTAGGTCATTGAAGTTGTGCCTGCACTGTTGCCCAGTGTGTGGGATGCCAGTTCCACTGGATACAACCTTAGCCAAACTACTCCAAGCCTCAGACTTGTACTAGGAGTCAGAATATTCCCCCTGCAGAAGCCTTTGGCTGTGGTGCTTTATCAGGACTCCAGTAAATATCCTGGACTCCTGAGTACCCCACCTCCACACCGTAAACTGGGCACCTTCCCCTCTAACACAAGACATGTCTAATACCAAAAGTGGAGCAATGGCCAATGATTATTTCCCACCAATTCCTGTTATCGTGTTTACTGGTAGTGTGCAAATCCAATAAATGATGCCAACCGCATTTGCACAATGTTAAGAGGAGAGCAACCGTGCCAAGCAGGGAGGAAAACAGTGTTTGAAATTTCTAATATTAATCTGACATTTGACATTTTTTTGATGGGTGTCTGCTACTGTGACTGTTAGGTAAGTTCACTTTACAGACATGCACTGGAGACATAAATTCCATGACCTGGATTCAAACCTATGCATAAAGGACAGAACATTTTCTTAGACAGCTGTGATTTTCTATCTTTGCCACAGAAGTGCTGCTCAGACATATTCATGATTCATTCAGAAATACAACTGACATTTTGAGGTGTTAACCATGTATGTGTGACCTGACAAGGTTCATGTATATCGATTTTAATTTTGTACAGATTCATTTGTGTACATGGCTTATTTAAGTGTGAAGGCTATCCATGTCCAGATAGCAGAATTATACTTACAGAAATATAGTAGACAGTACACCCTCAGTCATACATCTGAAAACACAGTAAGAGTGTGTTATCCCTCATACATATAAATATAATGTCCACTATCTGAAGTGTTGTAAGTGGGATTGAATATAATGTGAACTGGAACAACAGTAAAAATATCTGGAATGTCCTGTATTAGAACCCAGGACCATGTGTATGACAGCCCTACACTTACACCTGTTGTCACATGAATGTTGAAGTGGCACTTGTATGTTTTTCTGTTTATTGCTATAAACTGGACTGTCACAACAGTAAAAATATGTTTCACTTCCTGTATTTGAACAACAGACTACCTGTATTACAGCCCTACACTTAAACTTGCTGCCACAAGAATAGTTAAGTGACAGTTGCATAATTCCCTGTTCATTCTTAAGTTTGTGTGTTAACCTCTGCACAACACCGCTTAGTGTGTTTGTGAGGTGGCCAGCAGAATTAATAAAATGCAACCATTTTCGATTATTGACTGTCTGCAAGTGTTTGATGGCTGCAGGTGTTGAGAATCTTGCTAACAGTATCACAGTTTTGCTTTGCAGCGTTGCCCAGTAGAAAGCAAAAATTGCAAGAATGTATGCTTTTTGACCATTACACTGTCTGTTGAAGGTTGTGCGTTAGGCCCGGCAAGCCAGCATGTAAAAATCTACTGCCAATCATTAGCGGACCGGAGTTCCGCTGTGGCGACCGCCGAAAGACACAAACAAACTCTGTCTATGCCCTGTCTGCAGGTGTTCTGTCGGCTTTCTGTGTGGGCCACTGCTAAATGTTGTGCAAACGAGATAAGCACAGTTAAACCTGCCATTCATTGCATTTCTCCATTTCCTTGTTTGAGCTAAGCCACAGATTGTGCATTTTTTGTGCATAAAAAAAATAAAAAGGGAAAATTAGTTGAAATTAATGCAATCTATGAAATAAACTCCACACATTTTTTGTTGATATCAAATAATTTTACACAGGTCTGGATTTGAACTTTCACTATAATGAACTGTCAGAACAGAGTAACTGTGTCTTGGTCCTCTTTGCCACACAAAGAGCTTTACAGCCAGGAACTGAAATCATTGTGCATAGAACAAACTGCAACATCATGCACAGTACTAACATATGACAGTTTTTACATGTATTAATTTCAAGTGTAATGCACTGAGTGATCACACAAACATTTATGACTATTGCTTGCAAAAATGCAGCTCTCTTATCTCTGTTTTTTGCTCATTCTTGTCTTATCTGAGAAGTAATCTGAGACATGCAGTCTATAAGGCATTCTGTATCATCCTTAAAATGTGTGACGATATTAAATGGCAATAATGTGCAGTTGTCAAGAACTGGGGAGAGGTTGGATGTTAATGAACAGAAACTGTGAAATGCATCCTGCTTACTTACATTTAAAACCTTGATAAAATTACATCCACACTTTGTAAGTCAAACCTGGCTGACACACCCACTGGAGGTAGTCTGAATTTCTGCTGTTTGCCTTCTCCCTACCAGTAATGAGTCACAGTTGCAATTCATTAGGAACAAACACTGAAGGAGTGCCTGCACTATGTTTTCATCTGCTACATGATGCCAAGTAATTGAGATTCAGCCATTCTAACGAGTTCACACTTCATTTGCATCTTCACTGTGCTCGCATTCCTGAATCTACACCCTAAAAAGGGAGCCATGTAGCTAAGGGAACGGAAGGTTAAGAGAGTTGTTTATGTGAATAATGCAGAAGAGGATATTACATTGAGCTATATCTGCACAGAAGACTACTGACCTTGAGAAGGTATGCTTCGTTTTTTCAGCTATATACTTAATGTGCTGAAATGTTATTAAGAAGAATTTGGTAATATATATTAGTATTGCCAAATGCTACTTTTATCTGTATGCATTTCTTAGAATGGTACTGATGGCATAGGCATGTTTGTCAGGGCATTTCATTTTCTCAGATGCATGACCTTATTAACTGTCATCAGAACTGCTAATGTTGCATCTTGATTGTCTGTCTACAGTCTTCTATTGTTATTTCTGTGAAATGGTAAATGTCCTGTATTCACAATGACATAGTGTGTTAGCCTTCTAAGATGGACCATATGCACCTCTAAGGGAGTGCTGAACACAGATGCACATGATTGGCAGTAGCTTAGAATGAAATGTTCTGTGTTAAATCTGTAAACATGTTTCAGGGACAGTTCATTTGATAGCACTTTTAGCATTAGCAAAATCTGCTATTTTCCTGTTCTTTTGGGAGTGGGGGAGCAAAGTTGCATTTCTTTTTTGGCACAAACAAGGATATGTTGCTATTGTTACTCTTCTTGTTTTGCATCCAGCCTTGCTTTGTGTATGAATCTAATATGTTACAACCACACAGTTCCTTTGTTTAATATTTCAATATCTTTACTGTTTTATTGTTTCGCCAGGGGTAATAGTGAAATGCTACCTTTTATGTATTATCTGGAAACTGTACTTCTAGTTATGTGATACTTATGTGTATTATCCTCTGTTGTGTTTTAGGTCTCCTAGTACTATAGCACCTAGATGTCCCAATCCCTGAAAACTACACAAGAATCAGGTCATTGTGGAAGCTTTTAGGCAACATGGTGCCTTTCTGCTTGAGTGGGATGTGAAGATATGTTAGGCAAAATGCAGATTTGACAGCAGAGAGTTGCTGATGTGAATGCAGTAGGCTGCCGCAGCAGGATATATGATCAGGTATGCCATAGGACCACTGACATGATTTCATGTTCATGGAGGAGAGCAGCTGCAGTGGCCCATGATCGGATGTGTACCAGAGGGGGCCTGCTACAGAGTCACCACTAACAGCAAACAAAGAGTTCCTGTCCACTGTCAGAGATCCAGACAGCTCCCAGGAAAGTACAGAACAGCATGTCCTTGACATTGGTGCTACAGTTTCAGGGAGAACAAATATGTCCCAGGAGGAGCTTCCAGGAAGGCTTATGCATTTCATTTGTTAAATACTCAGGTATAGTAAAATATTGAAAGCAATACACAAGTTCTGTTTAACAATTAATTTTGTTTTGGAGGAGGGAGTTGTAGATTGTTACAGTTAACAACAGTCTAATTGATTACACATGGGCTTATGGTGGACTTGTCATCCAAGTTCTTGTTAAAAGTATTGTTAATGGACGTATAAAGGGCAAACAGTTGTAATCTCCTGTGTTACTATTAATTGTGATGGTGATGCCCTTATCTTTTGCTTAACTTCTGCCAGGACCATCATCCATGGGAAGCATTGCATCAGCTGCACATGGTAAGCCAAATATCTTTTTTGTCAGTAGTGATGAACAGTTCAAAGAATGTATATATTTTATCCATGTATGTGATGGGGGTGTCAGAACTGTTATGTGTATTGCTGTACTGTCTGTAGATACTGGCACCACTGCTGGTTTGTTAGCAATCATTTGACTATAATAGTGTGGCTATTCATTTCTTTCCTGTGTTAGTTCCTTATTATCGCAGGTGAGCCTGACATTGGAAGTGTAGGACTCTTGCCACCTGATGTCAGAATATTGGCATGTTCTGATTATGATGATGGCCAAACAGAGGTACAGTCCGGGGGGGTGCAGAGGTTGAATCTGGCATTGAGGTTGACATTCAGCCATCCCCTGTAATGTCTTCAGACACAGCCAGTATGCCCTCAGATATTGGACATGTGGAGGCTGAGACATTCAATCAAGGAAGTATGGTTACTATGATTTCAGTGCCTGCTGACTCTGTCTGTAGCCAAAGTCTGAGCAAGGTGCCACTTAGGAGGGCTGTTAGGGGTGCTCGGAGGAGGCCTGCTGTCCATCCTCCACCTGTTCCAGGTGTGTCTTCCCTTGCCATTTGAAGTATGTTTAGAGCCATCATGGAGGCACAGGCACATTCCCATAGATCCTCCAGAGAAACGCTTAAGATTATTGATGAGGCACAGGCTGACATGCGTGACTGCCTCCAACATGTTGCTGATTGAATGGATTGGATGAATGAAATGTTGGAATGGGTGGTGCCTGTGATGGAATGTGTGCTTTGAGTGGGACGACATCCTCAAGGGCATAGGTCAGCCACATCATCTACTATCAGTCGATGTGGCCATGCCCAGTAACGCTCTCATAATGGCACTACTTCAACTGCTGCATCAGTGGTTGAGGTGTCCAGACCCAGACATGGCACCACCCACAACTACACAACACATACCCACATGTGCGGAGGTCCTCCACAAAAACAAACCCAAACAAAGGAGACCTCAGAGGCAAAAACACATGAGAACTCCACAACCCTCCACACCACATACGATGAATAGTCCACACACCAGTGTCTCGCAACCATTAAGGCCTACCCATAAACCCAACATATTAGTCATAGGCGACTCCATTATGAGACCCACAGATGTGCTTCTCACCAGGCTGGATAAGGAGAAAGTCACAGTTAGTTGTTTGTCAAGTGCCAGAATCTGCCATATCACATATGCACTCAAGTCTGTCAACAGCAGGTACTGTGTTGACTCTGTCATAGTCCATGTTGGTGTGAACGACTAGAGGCGTACTTCCCTGGACTATATGAAGAGAGACATGATTGAGCTCGCTGAATGTGTCCCAGGCAGGTATGTCCCTAGTCTTAAGCAGCATTCTAGCATCACCCAGAATGATGCCTCAATACAAACAGAAAATGATTGACTTTAACAGTTGGCTTAGTTTCTGGTGTCATTCCAGGGGGATTCAGTACCTGACAGCCTGGGAAGATATGATCGACATACCACAATGCTTTGCTAGTGATGACCTGCATCTGTCTCAGTTGGGCTTCAGGCTTCTGGCAAAGGCCCTTGCCTCCCTGATGGTGCCTTTTTTAGGAAAAGTCATGAGGGCAATGCTACCAACATAAAAATTTAAACAAAATGCAAATTAAAGATCATGCTGCTAAATGCTAGGAGTCTAAGCATGAAACTGCACTCATTACAAGCATTCTTAGCCCTGGAAGATGCTGACATTTGTGCAGTCACAGAAACCTGGTTCAAAACTGAGGAGAGCACTCCAGCCTTACCTGGTTACTCATCCTATCACACATTCAGACCCCAAACTGTGGGCAGCAAAGCCAAAGGAAGTGGAGTTTCAACATATATTAAAGACACACACACACCTCCAGGCTGGTCAAACAGTATGACGCACAGGAGACACTCCAGGTACAGTTAACCGTTGGACAAGACCTCTATTCAAATTATAGCTAGCTGCAGGCCCCCAAATTTGACTCAAGATGCCCACTCTACCTGTCTGGACCTCTTCAAATCTATCAAGATTTAACCCTTTACCCTGATCCTGGGTGACTTTAATTACCCAAGCATAGATTGGAAAAACAACTCATGGCAGAACACAAATGTCCAGAGATTCCTCGATTTTATCAATGCAAATGCCTTGGAACAGCTAGTCGATACCACCACAAGAGGTGATAATATCTTGGACTTGGTATTAACCAACATGAATAACCCCTGCAGCACCCCTACAGTATCCTCCCTGGTAAGATCCGACCATAAAGTGGTCACTTTCAAAGTCACCATCTCATCTGACCCCCTCCCCCAGCGAGGGTCAAACAAAAAAACTTCGCCAAAGCTGATTACAACCTCCTGAGTAATGGTATAATCCACTTCACAGCCTCCTCCCCCACTGTAGGAACTGGCACCGATGTCTAAACCAAAGTACTATATGAACACTTGTATAGATGCATTGAACCAGGAATACCTGACAGGACAAAATCTTCCTCCGCAAGAAAGACTAAACCTGTCGGGTGGACATCTGCAATAAATAAACTGTATAACCAAAGGAAAAAATTACTCTCCAGGACAAAGAAGGAGCAGGTGCTCAACTGGAAGCAATCTCTCCTTACCCTGAACAAGCAAATAAGAGCACTAGTGAAATCATCTAAAGCCAACTTCGAGTCCAAATTGGCCGCATCTACCAGAGACATTCATAAGGCCTTCTTCACATATGCTCAATATCTCGAAGGAAGCACCCAGATCTGTTCAAAACTGGTGGTAAAGGACACCACATACACAAATGCTGTAGATACAGACAATCTACTGGCTGACAGATTCAGCGAAAACTTCTCCCCTCCACCCCCCCCATCAGTAAACCAGGACATCCTCAGTACCTGTCCTCCACCCCTTATCTCTAGGGAACAAGTCATCACTGCCATGTCAAAGTCAAAAGTTCCAGCCTCCGTGAGACCCAGTAACATCCCTGGCTGCATCCTACATGAACTCAGGCATGAACTTGCAGCTCCATTAAGGCACCCTGTTCAACCAAAGCCTGAGTACTGGCTTTGCCCCAGCTGAGAGGAGGACAGCTACTGTCATCCCTTTACACACACGTGGGAGCATCCTCCACCGATCTCGTAAATTATAGACCCATCAGCCTAACTAGCCTGATCTGCAAGGCCATGGAACAGATTATCATGGATCTCATTAACAGGGACATTGGCAACCTCCAAACACTCGACGCCACACAGTTTGGCTTTGTCAAGGGGAGGTCATGTTTTGACTTCTTTGAGACTGTCACCAAAGCCATAGGCAAGGGGAAGACTGTGGACACCGCCTGCCTTGACCTGGCCAAAGCCTTCGACACTATTCCCAACTCGGGCATAACAGATAAACTCTCTCAACTAGGCATCAATCCATATGTTACCAGATGGGTAGTAAACTGGCTCACTGATGGAACCCACCTAATCAAAGTAGCGGAAGACAACTCAAGCAGTCGACCTGTAATGAGTGGCGTACCCCATGGATCGGTCTTGGGGCCTCTGTTATTTGGGATATACTTTTCTGAGGTACAAGCCAAAACAAGTGGACTATCGCTGACCAAGTTTGCAGATTACTGCAAGCTGGGTGCAGTCATCAATTCCCCAAGTGATGTGGACATCCTCCAAGAGGTTCACGCCCAAACAAATGACTGGTGCCAGAAACATGGCCTCCAATAGAAAGCCAAAAAATGCTTCATCATCCTGACATATTATCACATTAATAACAACATCCTAAGTACACAATCAGTAGCGAGGGATTTGGGCACCCAGGTTGATTGGGAACCTGACTTTTGACCAGCATGTTGCTTCCATTGTACAGAAAGCATTCTATATGGCACACCTCATAAGTAAGAGTATCATCCAGGGGCAAAAGAGGTCATAACATCCCTGTATTCTTCCCTTATAAGGCCAGTTATTGAGTAGAATGCCCCCTTTGGCATGTACCTCGCAAAGCACGTGCAGCAGCTAGAAAGACAAAGAGGTTCCTCACCAGGAGAATCCAGGGCCTCAAACACCTCCCCTACACAAACAGGCTAAAAGCCCTAGCCCTCAACTCAGTTTCATACAGACTCCTCAGGGGTGACCTCTGCTTGGCATATAAAGCAATCTCAGACCCCACCTTGATGGGACTGCTGCATATCAGCAAGTCAAGCTCCACTTGAGCAACCTTTACACGCAACCTCAACCTGATGTTCATCGTGCATACAGCTGCAGTCATAACAGATGGGTTCTCCTGCCGTCAGGCGAGTCCTCGGTCGTCCGAATTCCAAAGTCTAGGTCCGGCGTCGGTTGTTGTCGCTTCTTCCCTGATGTCAGTGCGACAGGGGTATAAAAAAAACAGCCGACGCCATTTTCTTCAGTCTTTCTTGCCGCGTGGTGCCCGAAGCAGAAGCAGTTCGCAAGTGCCGGTCGGCCAGCTCCTGAAATTACGAAAATTTTGCATCCGAAGTCTTCTTGAAAGCTAAGTACCCCGTTGGGGAAACTTTTCTTGCCTCAGACCGATGTCAGACAAAGTTAATAATTGTATTTCATGTGGGAAGCAAATACCGCATAAGGATTTTCATTGCCTCTGCATTCCTTGCTTAGGCCCAGACCACGATGTCTCGGTCTGTCGCTTTTGTGCTACATTCAACACACGCACCATTAAGCATCGGGCGGAGTTCGCCCAGCACTATTTTGGCAAAAAATTTAATTACATTATGTCGTCGGATACTCCGACTCCAGTTTTGACTAAAAGACGCAAAGATAAGGACCGACACACGAGGTCCACGGCCTCTACCGACACCACGCCAAAGCCGACTACAGGTGGTCCGGTTCTCAGCGAGACGCCTACGCAGCCTCTGCCTACCGACGACACTTCATTGGCAGTGTCTACTGTACCCGAGGTCGCAGGCTCCTCGGCCCACACCCCGACTACAGATACCGAAGCCACTCTAGGTAGTGAAACTCAGAATGTGGACAGGTCTGCCTCCTCTCAAGGTGTCTTCAGGCCTTCCTCTTCTTTTTCCATCAAGGCTTTCACTAAGTCTAAGGCAGCCATGCATTCTAAGAGACAAGCTACACAGGGCCCTTCTCCAGGCCCCATGCCTAAAAAACAGATGCTTAAAATGGCTGAGGATTTAATTACTCTTATCAGGGGTTCTCAACCCCCCCTGGACAAAAGGCCCAGAGTGGAGGAAGAATCCCCCTCCTCGGACCAGGCCTCCATTATTTCAGAGCACTCTGATGAACAGGAACATTCATACTCCCCTTTTGAAGATTCTGATGCAGAGGAGTCCATTCCCTCTGTCTTCCCCCCCCCTGAGGATTACTCATTTGGGGAAACCTTGCATACCTTGAGGGAACACTTCCACTGGGAAGGCCAAGAGTACTCAGACTCCAAGAAAAGGCTTAGGGATTTTCTCTTGCTCCCTCAGCACAGGCCTCTGGCTATACCTCCTGTCTTAGACATACTAGATGATGTGTATTCGGAGGCCTGCCTTAACCCAGACTCTTTACCTCCAGCCCCAGTCAAGCCTGACAGGTACTACGGGTTCCTGACTCACACCAATTCTTATACAAAAGCCATGCGGCTGACCCAGAAACTATCTCACAGGGCCCCAAGGGAATTAAGGCCTCCACTGCTAAAAATACATTACCTTCAGAGAGAGATTCCAGATCTTTAGAAAAGTGGGGAAAAAAGGTATACACCTCGGCCACGTTAACCATGAGGGCATTAAACTGCCAGTTCCATATGTTAAAGTACCAGCAGTTTCTGTTATCACAGTTGAGAAGCAAAATGTCACAACCTGAACAACCAGACTTGAAGGAGTTGCAGGATTTGATGCATAGTGCAGAACAAGTGGGTAAACATACCTTGCAATGTGGTTTTGATGCTCTAGAGGCCTCATGTAGAGCTGCTGTTACAGGATCAGTCATACATAGACATGCCTGGCTTAAGGAGCAAACCTTACCAGATCATGTCAAAGCTAAATTACTAGATGCCCCTCTACAAAAAGATGTATTATTTGGTGTTAAAGCTGAGGAGGTATTAAAGAAAATGGAGGAAAAGGCGAAATCAATGCAAACAGTGAAAGATTTTCTACAGGGACAACCTCCACGTTTCAGTAGAAATTGGCCTTCCAAAAATTGGTCTTTTCCAGCCACGGACAAACCCCAAAGAGGTAGATACAGGCACCCGAGGGGCAGAGGGCAATCTCAAGGATCGTTTGGAGGCAGACCATGGCAAGCTCCTACACAAAGAGGTGGTGAGGATAGTTCACAGCCACTCAGAAAGCAAACCCAATGACTTTCCCCTTTGCATGCCAAGCAAGGCTCAAATGGCAGCACCCTTAGGCGGAAAACTGGCATTGTTTTCAAAAAATTGGCATATTGTCACAAAAGACAAATCATCCTGGACATTATAAACAGAGGCTACAGATTCCATTTTCACACCCTTCCACAAAAGAGAGGCATGCCAAACCTGCCACACAATCAAAGGGCAGAGGCACAAAGACAAATTTCAGATCTCATGGACATGAAAGCTATTCAAGAGGTACCTACTCAAGAACAAGGTCAAGGTTTTTATTCCAGACTATTCCTGGTACCAAGGAAGGGAAAAGATTGGAGACCTATTTTGGACCTATCCATCCTAAACACATTTTTACTCGTGCCAAAATTCAAGATGCTCACATTACAGCAACTTCTTCCCATGCTGGGCAAGGAGTCTTGGCTGGTAACATTGGACCTCAAGGAGGCATACCTGCATGTCCCAATCAGACAAAATTGCAGAAGATACCTCAGATTTCTTGCAGGTTCAACCCATTATCAATTCTCTGCATTGCCCTTTGGCTTATCTACTGCGCCCAGAGTATTCACGAAATGCCTGGCATCAGTAATTGCCTACTGCAGACTTCAAGGGATACAAATATACCCATATTTGGATGACTGCCTGATCCAAGCGGACAGCAAGCACATACTTCTGAAACATCTGCCTTTTGTAATAATGTTGTTGAATTCTCTGGGGTACACAGTCAACAAAAAGAAATCAAGGCTAATACCCTCGCAAAAAATAATTTTCCTGGGTGCCAACTTGGACACAAACACCCAGATGGCCTACCTCACGCCAGAGAAACAGGGGCAACTAACTCAATACTTCAGAAAACTAGCAAATTTTACCAGGCTGACTGCAAGGAAAATCCTGCAGGCTCTGGGATTCATGGCATCTTGCATCCTACTAATCCCATGTGCAAAGCTGCATATGAGGAAACTTCAGTGGTACCTGAAAAACCTATGGTCTCAACACAGCCACAGTTTGGAAACAATAATACCACTGATTCCATGTCTTCAAAAGGAATTTCTGTGGTGGGCTCAAGCATGCCAAAGAAACACAGGTCTCCCATTCTGCAAGCCTCAAGCAAATCAAGTCATCATAACAGACGTCTCGGACTACGCCTGGGGGCGCACATGACAGATCGGTGCATTCAGGGCAAATGGTCCCAAAAAGAAAAGCACCTACACATCAATCAAAAGGAAACGCTAGCAGTAATAAATGCTATTATAGCTTTCAAAGACCTTCTGCATCCAGGCCAACTATTGATAAGGACAGACAACACCACAGTAATGTGGTACATAAACAAACAGGGAGGAACCCATTCATACCCCCTATGCAGGCTGGCCGTGTCACTTTGCAACATGGCTCTGGAATTACAAATCGAACTTCAAGCACAGTACTTGCCAGGCAAGGAAAACACGCTGGCAGACAACCTAAGCAGAAATATGACAGACCCACACGAATGGAAGTTGCACCCTCAAGTTTTTACAGAAATAATTCAAGTATGGGGAAGGCCAGACATAGATCTCTTTGCCTCCCACAAAAATCACCAATTGACAAAATTCTGCTCAAGGACTTTTCATCCACAGGCCTGGAGAGTGGACGCTCTCTCTTTCAGTTGGACAACAATGACAGTTTATGCCTTTCCACCTCTTCCTCTGCTGCCCAAAGTTCTATTAAAAACCAAAGCAGACAGACCAAAGATGATTCTCATTGCTCCAGACTGGCCAAGACAGCACTGGTACCCACTCCTGAGGAGCCTGACGCATTCCCCACCATGGACCCTACCTCTAATGACTCTTCTTTTGACTCAGCACAGCTTCAAAACTCTTCACAGTCAGCTGAAATACTCAATCTGGCCACATGGAAGATTCCTTAACTTCACAACAGACCCTACTCTCCAAGGAGGTGCAAGATGTCATTTTGGAGGCCAGAAGGCCTTCTACTAGGAAAGCTTACTCCGCAAAATGGAAGCGATTTTGTGCCTGGAATGAGAAAAAGGGCCAGAATCCTGGAATACTGAATTTACCTCAAATATTACAGTATCTAGCTGAGCTGCTAAGCAGTGGACTTTCATTCTCCTCCATCAAAATCCATGCCTCAGCCATTTCTGCAGAATACAACACTGATCCTCCTTTATTCTCTCATACCCTCTTAAGACAGTTCCTCAGAGGGGCTAAGAATATAAAACCCCCAAGGAAACAACCAATACCTGCTTGGGACCTCATTTTCATTCTAGAAAAGCTGACCTTGCCTCCTTTTGAGCCAGCTGCCTCAACAAATTTGCAATATTTGTCCTGGAAAACAGCCTTCCTTCTGGCTATCACCTCAGCTCACAGCGTATCGGAACTACAAGCCCTCATGTCTGTGCAGCCCTTCATCATTTTCCATCAGGACAGAGTTTCCTTGCAAACCAATCCGTCTTTTATGCCAAAGGTGGTATCCAGGGTAGCTTTGAATCTTTCTATTCACTTACCAAACTTTTACCCTAATCCTCAAAACAAAGGGGAGAGACTACTACATTCCTTGGACATCCACAGACAGCTACGTTATTATTTGGACAGAACAAAGCCTTTCAGAAAATCAGAACAACTCTTTGTGTCCTATGCTATAGGAGCTCTAGGGAAGCCAATTTCCAAACAGACAGTCTCAAAATGGATAGCCCACTGCATACGCTTTTGTTACTCTTTTCATGGTAAAACTGTGCCTGCCGGCATCAGATCTCACTCCACAAGGGCCACAGCTACCTCTGCAGCTTTCCTCAGAGGAGTTCCTACCAAAGATATTTTGGAAGCAGCCACTTGGAGTTCTGTGCATACCTTCTCCAAGCACTACCACCTACCATTATACTCCAAAACTAGAGCAGGCTTTGCCACTGCAGTCTTGCAGGGCATCCTGGCTCCTCCTAGTTCCACCTAGTGCCTACCACCCCTTTTTTTAGCTTTGGGATTCTACCCATCTGTTATGACTGCAGCTGTATGCATGATGAACATAGTACAGTTTTGTACCTACCATAAATGTAGATGTTCGAGTGCTAATACAGCTGCAGTCCAGGTTTCCCTCCCTCCTTCCCCTCTTGGGACAGGCCTATTGGCTAACACCTGCTCATACAACTTGATTGGGGTATTCATTTATGGTGTATTTGCTTGCAACTACTGTTTTTTGATTATATTGCACTGCATTATTACATAAATTTATGTATTGCCTTCCTTCTGGGGGCACCTGTCATCTTGGGCAAGAAAAACTGAAGAAAATGGCATCGGCTGGTTCTTTTATACCCCTGTCGCACTGACGTCAGGGAAGAAGCGATGACAACCGACGCCGGACCTAGACTTTGGAATTCGTCCGACCAAGGACCCGCCTGACGGCAGGAGAACCCATCTGTTATGACTGCAGCTGTATTAGCACTCGAACATCTACATTTATGGTAGGTACAAAACTGTACTGTCTGTGACATCAATAGGACTTGTTGCTGGGACAGATTTGTGTCCCAGAGACTGCCCCATCTGTGGAACAGACTCCCTCTCTACATCAAGCAGAGTACCTCATTATCCCTTTTTAAGCGCAACCTGGATAACTGGATGGGAAACGGAGAATACACCCCTGGGATTCCACCTGTGTCCCTGCTGGACAGAGGCTTTGGGTGCTGACTTGTCTAAATATGGGCTAAACTCTTCGCTAGGCTTATAAGGGCCAATAGCCTAGTAACCTTCTATGATCCTGTGAGGTCGTGGTCCTGGGCATCCACGAGGGGTGCTCATCTAGCAGACAGTCACGTTCAGGTAGCAGCAGTGTATTTGACCATGGGTGTAGTTGTGCAAGTGCAACTCCTGGCAGAGCCAGTTCTCATGTTCGAGTACGACAACAATGAACTGCTACCTCTACTATGCACGGCTCACACCAGTCCGATTTACCAAGATGTAGAGGTAGCATAGAGCTTGGCTGTGTTTATGCAGATACTCGCACACCAATTTCACCTGGAGAACCCATCCAGACACACACAACAGTTGCATGGCTCATCTGTGAAGCTTAAAGCTCATTTTGTCTCACTAGCCATTTGTTACTGTATCGAATTGTCTGCCTGCTTCTCTTTCTTACTCACACGCACTTGCCAACCTTTTGTGTCAGCCTAGGCTTCATGCCCATCCAACACCATGGGCAAGTAATGATAACTGTGCCATATCCTTGTTTTCTATATTTTGGATTCAGAGATGTGTAACATTTGTGTCTGATGCTCAGGGTGCATAGCTGACTTGGTGCTTAGTATATCTGCATTTGTGACATGGTTTTGCTAATTGTACCTTTGACATATTTTGGTCTTAGAAAGTTAGACAGTTGATCAAATCAAACATTATTTGCATCAGTATTATTAATATTCTTGTGAGGGTTGTGAAGTCTGAAATTGAAATGTCTCATTACTTTCTAACTTCTCTCTTTAATGATTTTTCCAGTCCAAAAGTACGATGCTAAACTGAAGACGTTCTGTGACCAACAGTACTTTTGAGAAGTATGACTGCTTGAATCTTTGATGCCTGAGGTCTGCTACTTGATAGAGGACACATGTAGTTACATAAGTCTCTGCTGTCACATTAGCCATTTCTGTAAAAATCACCCATCTTTTGCTTGCTTACATTACCAAGTAACATGTATGGAAATGCCATTCATTTATATTATTACACAATACACTCCAGGTTGAACACTTGCCTTATAATTCCAGCAGTTGCAACAGTTTAAGTGCTGACTCTGTCTGATGCAAGCAGTACACAGCAATTCATGGTATAGATCAGAGAGCATGAGCTGTGTGCTGTTATCTTTAAAAAGCACGTCAAAGGCTGAGCGTGCACTTATTAATGTTATGCACGTGCCCTTTATATTGCCATTTTGAGAGTGCAGCGAGAGTGTAAGCATGTATGATTACATCAGTTTTGTATGTAAATTACAAGTTAAAGTCAGTAAACTTTTAATGTGATGTGTTTGTATGAAATAAAGCTGCTTGACAGAACTTGTGAGGATTCTTCTGTTGTGTCCAAAGGAGGAGAGTGACATGGCATCAGAACAGGGATAGAAGACAATACGATTCTGAGCTATGAGGTGCAGAGATGACTGTGAAGGTAAACTAAAAGAAACGAGCACGAAAAAGCCAGAAAAGAAGCAAGGGTAATGACAATATGCACAAACTACTTATCTCATAAAAAAAAAATGAGAATACGCACCAACTACTCATTTCATAAAAGGATAAAATGGGACATTACAATGGCACAAAATGCATTATTAAACAAGCTGGAGGTATAAAAGGCTTATTAACTAAAGGAAATGCTAAAGTAAAGGTGTTTGATGAAATGAATAACCGAAAAGTAAAACAAGCGTGTTTAGAGTAAAATGAGCTCAACAAAAGTACAATGGGCATGAAGAGATTAAACGAGCAAAACAAATGTAATAAGGGCAAAAAGTGGCACATTAAGTGTAAATTAAGCAAGATGACTACATGTTTTTTGGCAAAGTGCTGTGTTTTGGCATAACTACAGCTTCATATTGTGTCAAGGCCATAACTAAAGTTATTCAAAGTATCTCAAAGTGTGTGAAAGTGCTTACAGTGTGTGCTTATTACTGTGCATGTATTTCGACGAATCAGTAATTTGTGTGCAAACTGCAACTATTTCGTGAAGAGCAGTCAGAGTACAGCCGTTTTGTAACATTTCTTGTGCTGGGTGTGTCTGTTTGCAAAGTGCCGCTATTACATAGTGTTCCCTGCACTGTAGTGAATTGCCTAGAAAGCACTGCCATTTTGGGGAAGTTTCAGTGTGTTGTGTACTGTTTATTCGCAAAGTGCCATTACTTCGAAATATTATTCACTCCAAGCTTCTCCTGCCCAGTTCGTTTGCATTGTGCAGTTATTTGACATGTTTCTTATACTGATAAGAGGTGATTTCATGCAATACAGTAATTTCAAGAGTATTACAGTGCCCAAGAGGGACTTATTTTGTGAAGTTCAAGTTATACAGAGGCTCATTGTGCTATTGGGCCAAGTTACAAGTAATGGCATATACATTTCTGGCATATGTATATGTGTTCGTGCTTATGTACAAAACCCTTCACTGGTATGTGTTAATATGGCAGACAGATTTTGAAAGCCCATACTTCTTTATTTTGATCGGAATATTGCAGAGAATTGGAGAATATTTGAGCAATAGTACGATATTTTTGTGCAGTCAGCTTATTCAGATAAAGATGCAAGCACCAAGGCATTCATTTTGGTAATCTTAGCTGGGTCAGAGGCAGTAGAGAGAGTTCATTTGAGTATGCACCAGCAGTGTATGAAGGAGAAGGTGAAGACCATTGTATTGTTGCACAGGCAGAGTCAAGGGAAGACCCCGAGTGTTTGAAGTGCGAGTTCAGACAAATAATACACTGGAGAGGCATTTGTTTTACAAGAGAGATCAGAAACCAGGGGAAACTTTTGCATCTTATATAACTGATCTGAGAAATGAGGCAGTTTGCTGACTTAAGAGATGAGTTAGTAAAGGACAGGCTCGTGTGTGGTATTAACAGTGCTGCTGTGAGAAGGATTTTGCTGCTTGATAGTGATTTAACATCGAGTAAAGCCTTAGAGATTTGCCAAATCCATGAAGTGACAGAAAAGCACACAAGTATGCTGGCAAGTGACCGAAGCATGGTTTCAGCAGGCTCCAGAGCAAATGTATATCGCATTCAGTACGTGGCAAACAGAAATAGGCCTACTAAGCACATGGCAGTCACAACCCCTGTTGGCTCATCAGGAAAACTGTGGTATTCCAGTAAATTCTAAGACCACTTCAGTTAAAGGAATGCATTCCTCAGTGCAGTGCAAGCAAGAGTCAGCAAACCCAAGTCCAACTTTATTGTTAACTGTCGCAATTGTGGTGCAAATCCTAAATTTACAAGGGAGAAATGTTGGCATTTGGTCAGCGATGCCACAAGTGTAAAACATGGAACCACTTCCAAAAAGTTTGCAAATCAGGTAAACATTGCGCAGTTGTAAAGAAAGGTCACACAAAAACGCAGGTTGATCAAGTAGAGATGCAGCAGTCAGCTTTCTATGTGGATGGTGCATCAGTAATTGGTGAAAGAGTTGATGCAGTGAATTTACTGGCAAAGAGCGAAGTGTTCTGTACAGTCCGGATCAATGGCAAATCCATGGAGCTTAAAGTAGACACAGGTTCAAAGTGTAATGTTATATCAACAGACACATTTGCTAGAGTGAGAACTAATGAATAACTCAGTGTAGCCAGTAGTGTGAAACTTGTTGCTTATGGAGGTGAAGAGATTCAAACCGAAGGCTCAGTGATGCTTTCATGTTATTTGGCCAAGAACTTTACAGCTTTGTTATTCTATGTAGTCAGAAGCCCAATACAGTCTTTATTGGGTCCCAAAGATAGAGAAAGAATCTGCTTTCTTTTACCAAAAAAAAAAATCATCACACAAGTGCATCTCCTAGTTCTAATTTTTCTGAAGTCCTTTTCTTAAGAGTATGCTGATGTTTTTGAAGACAGGTTGGGCAAGCTTCCGGCATTGTATTCTATAAAGTTAAACCCAGAGGTCACTCCAGTAGTCAGACCAGCAAGAAGAGTTCCGGTAGCTATGCAGGATAAAGTTAAGGCTCAGCTGGACAAAATGGTACAGCAAGGTGTCATTTGTCCAGTTACAGAACCAACTGAATGGGTGATGTCCTTCAAGGATGCATCTGCAGTCCTAACAAATGGGTTGTCCTGGCCTCAGGCAGCCCTTCGGTCGGCCGGATTCCAAAGTCTAGGTCTGGCCTCGGCTGGTGTCGCACTTCACCCAACGTCATAGCTGCAGTTCTTCGGGTATAAAGGCATCAGCCGACGCCATTTTCCTTAGTCTTTCTTGCCGCGTGGCACCTGAAGCAGAAGCTGTTCGCAAGTGCTGGTCGGTCAGATCCAGAGATTACTTCTACCGAAGACTTCTAAAAAGCTAAGTACCCCGTTGGGGACTCTTTCTTGCCTCAGCCGATGTCAGAAAAAGTGAATAACTGTTTAACTTGTGGGAAACAAATACCTCATAAAGACTTCCACTCGTACTGCCTACCTTATTTAGGCCCAGACCACGACGTAGCAGCTTGTTTAGCCTGTGCTTCCTTCAACAGACGGACGCTTAGACGTCGGTCGGAGTTTGCAGAGGAGTTTTTCGGCTCCGCTTTTGCTTATATCATGCCGTCGGAGACTCCGACTTCTCATTTAGCTAAAAAACGTAAGGAAAAGGACCGACACTCAAGCCAACCGCGAGTGTCTCGGTTTCAGCTGAAACCGAGTCTGCAGTTCTTCCTTCGGCCGAAAGCATGCCTCCTACTACCGAGGCCTCTTCCAGCCTGGCTGAATCTGCTTCTGAAATACCACCTGCTCCTACAGTTTCTCAGGATTTATCAGATACTATTCCCCTAGATGTATCTACTCCTGCACGTGGAGCTGCTAGGCCCCCTGCATCCATGTCAATTAAGGCCTTTGCCAGGGCTAAAGCAGCTAAATCTTCCAAGGCCGTGCCTACTAAAGCCCCCTCTCACAGGCATACCTCTAGTACTCAAATGCTTAGTCTAGCAGAGGATCTCATTTCTTTGATCTCGGGATCCCAGTCTCATACTGATAGGGCCTCTCAGCCCCCTCCAGAGAAGAGGCCTAGAGCAGAACCCCCAGAGTCAGTTTCTTCTGATTACTCCTCAGATGAATCAGAAAATACTAACCCTCCTGAGGGCCCTTACTCTCCATATGAGGACTCTGATGCTGAAGATTCCATTCCTTCTGCCTCTCCTCCTGAGGAATTTTCTTTTGGGGAAACCTTGCATGCTATGAGGGAACAATTTCAATGGCAGGGTCAGGATTTCTCAGACTCTAGGAAAAGGCTTAGGACTTTTTTGCATTTGCCACAGCATAGGCCTTTAGCCATTCCTCCAGTACTTACAGTTGTGGATGATGCATTTAATGATGCTTGTACTGTTCCTGATTCACTCCCTCCAGCCCCTGCTAAGCCCGACAGATACTACAGGGTTCCGGACACACATAATCACTTGTATAAGGCTCCTTTTGCAGATCCTGAAACAATTTCCCAGGGCCCCAAGGCTATAGCAACTACCTCTGCCAAAAACCCACTCCCCTCGGAAAGGGAATCTAGGGCCTTGGAGAGATGGGGTAAAAAAGTTTATACTTCTGCTACTCTTTCGGCCAGGGCCTTAAACTGTCAATTCCACATGATTCAGTTTCAGGAATTTATGTTAGGTCAGTTACCTAAAAAGCTGTCCTCTCCTGAACCTTTAGACAGAAAGTCTCTGCAGGATATGGTACATAACATACAGCAGGTCAGTAATCATTCCTTAAAATGCGGCTATGGTGCACTGGAGGCCTCCTTTAGATCAGCTATGACTGGTACAGTGATCAGAAGGCATGCATGGTTAAAAGAGCAGTCCTTACCAGACCATGTAAAATCAAAGCTCCTAGATGCTCCCATGGATAAACACAATTTGTTTGGCTCTCCCGCACAGCAAGTGCTGAAGAAGGTGGAAGAGAAAGCAAAATCTGTCCAGACAGTCAAGGATTTCTTACAGGTCCAGCCTCCAAGGTTTAGTAGGAACTGGCCTTCCAAGACTTGGTCCTTTCCAGACACCAACAGAGCACAGAGAGGCAGGAATAGGCACAAGAGGCAGAGGTCAATCCAGAGGTGCCTACAGGGGCGTCAGTGGCAGCCTAACAACCAGCGAAATACTGCTGCAGATCCAGCCACTACCACTTCCACAGGACAATCACAGTGACTTGGCTCTGAAGCCTACCAGGGAACAACTAGAAGCACCCTTAGGCGGAAAGTTAGCCTTATTTTCAGTAAACTGGCATTGCATTACAGGAGACAAATGGATTTTACAGACAATAGACAAAGGTTACAGGTTTCACTTCCATACTCTACCAAGGAAGAGAGGAATGCCAAACCTACCTCCAAATCAAATGACAAGCGCTCTAGAACAAATACACAACTTAAAGGATGAGAGCTATATAAAGGTACCACCTATGGAACAAGGGCAAGGATTTTACTCCAGACTTTTCCTGGTGCCAAGGAAGGAAAATCAATGGAGACCTATTCTAGACCTGTCCGCACTGAACACATTCCTCATTGTCCCAAAATTCAAAATGCTGACTCTACAGCAGCTTCTTCCCATGCTGGGCAAGGAGTCTTGGCTGGTAACTCTAGATCTCAAGGAGGCATACCTGCACGTCCCCATACGACCAATTTGCAGAAGATACCTCAGATTTCTTGCAGGATCAGAGCATTATCAATTCTCAGCATTGCCTTTTGGCTTATCTACTGCGCCCAGAGTATTCACGAAATGCCTGGCATCAGTAATTGCTCATTGCAGGCTTCAGGCAATTCAAATTTACCCTTACCTGGACGACTGCCTGTTACAAGCGGACAACAAAAACAAATTAACAAAAGACTTGAAAAGGGTCATTCATCTACTGCAAACCTTGGGATACACAGTCAATATAAAAAAGTCAAGGCTGTTGACATCCCAAAGGATAACTTTCTTGGGTGCAGAACTGGACACATCAAATCAAATGGCATCCCTCACAGCAGAAAAGCAAAAGCACCTTCCACTCTACTTCATGGCATTAACAACGCAGAACCAGCTTACAGCAAGGAAAGTCCTGCAAGCCCTGGGTTACATGGCATCCTGCATAATATTGATCCCACATGCCAGACTGCATATGAGGAAGTTGCAATGGTACCTCAGGAATTTATGGTCTCAGCACAAGCACAGCCTAGAAACCCAAATTCCAATAATTCCTTGCCTGAAACAAGAATTCCGATGGTGGGCTCAGGCCTGTCAATTGAACAAAGGACTGCCCTTCCACAGCCCGCAAGCCAGACTATTACCACAGGCGCCTCAGACCGCGGTTGGGGGGCACACATGCTGGACAAGTGCATACAAGGCTTATGGACTCAAGACCAACTAAACCTACACATAAACCAAAGAGATGCTGGCAGTAAAACTGGCAATTCAGGCATTCAGACCGTTTCTCCATCAGGGACATTTATTGATAAGGACGGACAACACCACAGTGATGTGGTATATCACCAAACAGGGGGGCACACACTCGTATCCTCTATGCCGGATGGCAATGGATCTCTGGAATGTGGCCCTAAGCCTCAACATACAGCTCAAGGCAATATTTGTGCCAGGAAAAGAAAACATGCTAGCAGACATCTTAAGCAGGACTACCACGGATGCCCACGAATGGATGCTGCATCCAGACATCTTCAAATCCATCACAAGGAAATGGGGACTACCAGAAATAGACTTATTCGCATCCCCACACAATCACCAATTGAAAAAATTCTGCACAAGGACTTACCACCCACTTGCTTGGAAGGTGGACTCCCTTTCTTTCAGTTGGGAAAACCTGACAGCATATGCATTCCCACCTCTTCCTTTGATGCACAGGGTGCTATTGAAGATCAAAGAAGACCACCCAAGGATCATCCTGATAGCTCCAGACTGGCCGAGGCAGCACTGGTACCCACTACTGAGGAGTATGTCTCGGGAACTCCCATGGCCTCTACCTCTGGTTCCTTTACTGATAACACAGAACAACTTCAAAACCCTGCATCCGAACCTGAAAACACTGCAGCTAGCTGCTTGGAGCATTGCATAAGACAAAATAACCCAGATTTATCTCAAAGGGTTAAAGACATTATCTTGGAAGCTCGCAGACCTTCAACAAGAAAAACTTACTCAGCAAAATGGAAAAGATATCTCTTTTGGAGTGCAGCAAAAGGACAAAATGTAGCACTGGTAAACATAGCTAACATCCTGGAGTACTTAGCTGAGCTTTTTCACAATGGCCTGTCTTACTCTTCCATTAAGATTCATGCGTCAGCTATTTCAGCAGAATACAACATGGATCATCCAGTCTTCTCTCATCCTCTACTCAGGCAGTTTCTAAGAGGAATCAAAAATGTAAAACCACCAAGGAAGCCACCATTGCCTACATGGGACTTGAACTTTGTGCTAGAAAAGTTGACACTTCCCCCTTTTGAACCAGCAGCAACAGCAGAATTACAGTACTTATCATGGAAAACAGCTTTCCTGCTTGCAATCACTTCAGCAATAAGGGTTTCTGAATTACAGGCATTAATGGCAGTACAACCCTTCCTTATCTTCCATCAGGATAGAGTATCCATGAGAACTAATCCTACCTTTATGCCAAAGGTGGTCTCCAGGGTATCTTTAAACCAAGCAATCCACCTACCTACATTCTTCCCCAACCCACAGAACAGGGGAGGAAGACTGCTGCATACCTTGGATGTGCATAGACAATTGCGCTACTACCTGGACAGAACCAAGAACAATAGAAAAACTGACCAGCTTCTGGTAGCATATGCCACAGGAATGGAAGGAAAAGCAATTTCAAAACAGACAATCTCAAAATGGATAGGAAATTGCATTAGATTTTGTTATTCTTATCATGGAAAGGCAACTCCAGAAAATATCAGACCTCACTCCACAAGGGCTACAGCCACTACTACAGCTTTTTACGAGGAGTGGCTACAAAGACATTTTAGAGGCTGCTACTTGGAGCTCCGTGCATACATTTGCCAAGCATTATAATCTACCCTTATACTCCAGATCCCGAGCAGGTTTTGCCACTGCTGTTTTGCAAGGGATCTTAGCTACACCATAATCTTGTTAGGGCCTCCTCCCCCAGTTTGGCTATGGTATTCTACCCATTTGTTAGGACTGCAGATGCATCCTTGAAGGACATAGTACAGTTTTGTACCTACCATAAATGTAGATGTCCGAGAGGTATGCATCTGCAGTCAGGATTACCCACCCTCCTTCCCTCTGTGGTATTCCTAGGGTATTTGCCCATCTTGTAGCTAGCTGGGGGAATCTATTATGGTGTATTTGTTTGTATATATGTATATACATGTTTATTTCTATTTGCTCTCTGTTGTTTGGAAACATTTGCATTTATCCAAATTTAGCCTTCCTAGAGGGCATCTGGGGCAAGAAACACTGAGGAAAATGGCGTCGGCTGATGCCTTTATACCCGAAGAACTGCAGCTATGACGTCGGGTGAAGTGCGACACCAGCCGAGGCCAGACCCAGACTTTGGAATCCGGCCGACCGAAGGGCTGCCTGAGGCCAGGACAACCCATTTGTTAGGACTGCAGATGCATACCTCTCGGACATCAACATTTATGGTAGGTACAAAACTGTACTTTGTCTCTAGTAGCAGCTCACAAAAAAAGCTCAGATTAATTCAGAATATGTATTGACCCAAGAGATTTAAACAAAGCATTGAAAAGACCATATCATTCAATGTGCACAGTCGAAGAGGTCGCATCCCTAATACCAAATGCCACTGTTTTTTCAGTCTTGGATGCAAAGAGTTCATTTTGGCAAGTGATACTTGATCACAAATCCTCATTACTGACCACTTTTGGTACTTCTTTTTGCAGATATAGGCTTCTAGGGATGCCGTTTGGAATAAATTCTGCAAGTGAAGTCTTTCAGCATGCCATGGAGCAAATTTTTTCGGGTTATCCTTGTGCAGTGATAGTCAGTGATTTATTGGTTGGAGGCAGTGATGAAGCAGAGCATGAAAGAAACCTAAAGAAAGTATTAGACAGAGCAAGTGAAGTGAACTTGAAGCTCAATCCTCTGAAGTGCAAATTCAGACTCCCAGAAGTTACATATACAAGTCATTTGTTTTTACCAGTATTGGCTTGAGACCAGACCCGACAAAGCAAGCAGCCATTCTTGAGATGTCAGCACCAGACAGTATTCAAGCTCTACACTGATGTCCTTCAAGGATGCATCTGCAGTCCTAACATATGGGTTGTCCTGCCTCAGGCAGCCCTTCGGTCGGCCAGATTCCAAAGTCTGGATCTGGCCTCGGCTGATGTCGCACTTCACCCGACATCATAGCTGCTGTGAATTGGGTATAAAGGCATCAACCGATGCCATTTTCCTCAGTCTTTCTTGCCGCGCGGTGCCCGAAGCAGAAGCTGTTCGCAAGTGCCGGTCAGTCAGATCCAGAGATTTCTACTACCGAAGACTTCTAAAAAGCTAAGTACCCCGTTGGGGACTCTTTCTTGCCTCAGCCTTGTCTAGCCTGTGCTTCCTTCAACCGACGGACACTTAGACGTCGGTCGGAGTTTGCAGAGGAGTTTTTTGGTCCCGCCTTTGCTTACAAAATGCCGTCTGAGACTCCGACTTCACAATTAGCTAAAAAGCGTAAGGAAAAGGACCGACACTCGCGGTCCGCAGTTTCGGCCGAAACCACGGTTAACCCAACCGCGAGTGGCTCGGTTTCGGCTGAAACCGAGTCCTCGGTTCTTCCTTCGGCTGAAAGCTTGCCTCCGACAGCCGAGGCCTCGCACAGCATGGCTGAATCTGCTACTGAAATTTCTCCTGCTGTAGCAGGCACCCAAGATTTATCAGATACTATTCCTTTAGACATATCTACTCCTGCACGTGGAGCTGCTAGGCCCCCTGCATCTATGTCTATCAAGGCTTTTCCTAGGGCTAAAGCAGCTAAATCTTCTAAGGAAAGGCCCCTCACACAGGCCTACCTCTAGTTCCCAAATGCTCAGCCTGGCTGAGGATCTCATTTCTTTGATCAGGGGATCCCAACCTCACCCAGACAGGGCCTCTCAACCCCCTCCAGAGAAGAGGCCTAGAGCAGAGCCCCCTGATCCAGTTTCTACAGACTATTCCTCGGATGATTCAGAAAACTCAAATCCTCCAGAAGGCCCTTATTCTCCATATGAGGATTCCGATGCAGAAGACTCCATTCCTTCTGCCTCTCCTCCTGAGGAATTTTCTTTTGGGGAAACCTTACATGCTATGAGAGAGCAATTTCAATGGCAGGCCAGGACTTTTCAGATTCAAGGAAAAGGCTAAGGACCTTTTTACATTTACCACAGCATAGACCTTTAGCCATTCCTCCAGTACTAACAGTTGTGGATGATGCATTTAATGATGCCTGTACTGCCCCTGACTCTCTTCCCCCGGCCCCTGCTAAGCCCGACAGATATTACAGGGTCCCAGACACACACTTTCACTTGTATAAGGCTCCTATTGCAGATCCTGAAACCATTTCACAGGGCCCCAAAGCTGTAGCAGCTGCCTCTGCCAAAAACTCCCTCCCCTCTGAAAGAGAATCTAGAGCATTAGAGAGATGGGGTAAAAAAGTTTATACTTCTGCTACTCTTTCGGCTAGGGCCTTAAACTGTCAATTCCACATGATTCAATATCAGGAATTTTTGTTAGACCAGTTAAATAAAAAACTGTCCTCTCCTGAACCTATAGACTGTAAGTCCCTTCAGGATTTGGTATATAACACTCAGCAGGTCAGTAATCATTCCTTAAAATGCGGCTATGATGCACTGGAGGCTTCCTTTAGATCAGCTATGACTGGAACAGTGATCAGAAGGCATGCATGGTTAAAAGAGCAATCCTTACCAGACCATGTAAAGTCAAAGCTCCTAGATGCTCCCATGGAGAAACAAAGTTTGTTTGGCTCCCCTGCACCGCAAGTGCTAAAGAAGGTGGAAGAAAAAGCAAAATCTGTCCAAACAGTCAAGGAATTCTTACAGGTCCAGCCTCCGAGGTTTAGTAGAAATTGGCCTTCGAAGAATTGGTCCTTTCAGACACCTCAGAGCACAGAGAGGCAGAAATAGGCGCCAAGAGGCAGAGGTCAATCCAGAGGTGCCTACAGGGGACGTCAGTGGCAGCCTAACAACCAGAGAAGTACTGCCACAGATCCAGCTACTGCCACTTCCACAGGACAGACACAATGACTTGACTCTGATACCGCCTACCAGGGAACAACTGGAAGCACCCTTAGGCGGAAAGCTAGCCTTATTTTCCGTAAACTGGCATTACATTACAGGAGACAAATGGATTTTACAGACAATAGACAAAGGCTACAGGTTTCACTTCCACACTCTACCAAAAAGAGAGGAATGCCAAACCTACCACCAAACCAAAAACAAGCTCTAGGACAAATCAACCACTTACTAAGGATGAGAGCTATAGAAAAGGTACCGCCTATGGAACAAGGACAAGGATTTTACTCCAGACTTTTCCTGGTACCAAGGAAAGAAAACCAATGGAGGCCTATTCTCGACCTGTCCGCTCTGAACACATATCTCATTGTTCCAAAATTCAAAATGCTGACCCTACAGCAACTTCTTCCCATGCTGGGCAAGGAGTCTTGGCTGGTGACTCTAGATCTCAAGGAGGCATACCTGCACGTCCCTATACGACCAGATTGCAGAAGATTCCTCAGATTTCTTGCATGATCAGAGCATTATCAATTCTCAGCATTGCCCTTTGGCTTATCTACTGCGCCCAAAGTATTCACGAAATGCCTGGCATCAGTAATTGCTCATTGCAGGCTTCAGGGAATTCAGATTTATCCATACCTGGACGACTGCCTAATACAAGCGGACAACAAGACCAAATTAACAAAAGATTTGGAAAAGGTTATACAACTACTGCAAGCCCTGGGATACACAGTCAACATGAAAAAGTCAAGGCTGGTACCATCCCAAAGGATAACATTCTTGGGTGCAGAACTCTGGACACTTCAAATCAGATGGCATTTCTCACAGCAGAAAAGCAAAAGCAACTACCACTCTATTTCATGGCATTAACAACAAAGAACCAGCTTACAGCAAGGAAAGTCCTGCAAGCCCTGGGTTACATGGCATCCTGCATAATATTGATTCCACATGCCAGGCTGCATATGAGGAAGTTGCAATGGTACCTAAGGAATATATGGTCTGAACACAGGCACAGTCTAGAAGCCCAGATCCCAATAATTCCATGCCTGAAACAAGAATTCCTGTGGTGGGCTCAGGCCTGTCAGTTGAACAGAGGACTGCCTTTCCACAAACCTCGCCCAAGCCAGGCTATCACCACGGACGCCTCAGACCTAGGCTGGGGGGCACACATGGTGGGCAAGTGTATACAAGGCCTATGGACACAAGACCAGTTGAACCTACACATAAATCAAAAAGAGATGCTGGCAGTGAAACAGGCAATTCAGACATTCAGACCGTTTCTTCAACAGGGTCATTTGCTGATAAGGACGGACAACACCACAGTCATGTGGTATATCAACAAACAGGGAGGCACACACTCATATCCTCTATGCCGGATGGCAATGGACCTGTGGAATGTGGCCCTGAACCTCAACATTCAGCTCCAGGCCATATTTGTGCCAGGAAAAGAAAATATACTAGCAGACACCTTAAGCAGAACTACCACGGATGCCCACGAATGGATGCTGCATCCAGACATCTTCAAATCCATTACAAAGAAATGGGGACTACCAGAGATAGACCTGTTCGCATCCCCACACAACCACCAATTGAGGAAATTCTGCACAAGGACATACCACCCACTTGCTTGGAAGGTGGACTCCCTATCCTTCAGTTGGGAAAACCTGACAGCATATGCATTCCCACCTCTTCCTTTGATGCACAAAGTGCTAATGAAGATCAAAGAAGATCACCCAAGAATCATCCTGATAGCTCCAGACTGGCCGAGGCAGCATTGGTACCCGCTACTGAGGAGTATGTCTCGGACACACGCATGGCCTCTACCTCTAAGTTCCTTTACTGCTAACACAGAACAACTTCAAGATCCTACATCCAAACTTGAAAACACTGCAGCTAGCTGCTTGGAATATTACATAAAACAAAATAACCCAGATTTATCTCAGAGGGTTAAAGACATTATCCTGGAGGCTCGCAGACCCTCCACAAGGAGGACTTATTCAGCCAAATGGAAACGATACCTCATTTGGAGTGCAGCAAAAGGAGAAAATGTATCATTAGCAAACATAGCTAACATCCTGGAATATTTAGCAGAACTTTTCCACAATGGCCTGTCTTACTCCTCCATTAAGATTCATGCATCAGCAATTTCAGCAGAATACAACATGGATCCTCCAGTCTTCTCTCATCCTCTACTCATGCAGTTTCTGAGAGGAATTAAAAATGTAAAGCCTCCAAGGAAGCCACCTTTGCCTACATGGGACCTTAATTTTGTGCTGGAAAAGCTAACACTTCCCCCTTTCGAACCAGCAGCAACAGCAGAATTACAGTTCTTATCTTGGAAAACTGCTTTCTTGCTTGCAATCACTTCAGCAAGAAGGGTTTCTGAATTACAGGCATTAATGGCAGTACAGCCCTTCCTTATCTTCCATCAGGATAGAGTGTCCTTGAGAACTAACCCTACTTTTATGCCAAAGGTGGTCTCCAGGGTATCATTGAACCAAGCAATCCACCTACCAACATTCTTCCCCAACCCACAGAACAGGGGAAAGACTACTACATACCTTGGATGTGCACAGGCAATTGCTACTATCTGGACAGAACCAAGAACAATAGAAAAACTGACCAGCTTCTGGTAGCATATGCAACAGGAATGGAAGGAAAAGCAATTTCAAAACAGACAATCTCAAAATGGATAGGAAATTGCATTAGATTTTGTTACTCTTTTCATGGAAAGACAACTCCAGAAAACATCAGACCTCATTCCACAAGGGCTACAGCCACTACTACAGCTTTCTTCGAGGAGTGGCTACCAAAGACATTTTAGAAGCTGCTACTTGGAGCTCCGTGCATACATTTGCCAAGCATTACAATCTACCTTTATACTCCAGATCCCGAGCAGGTTTTGCAACTGCTGTTTTGCAAGGGATCTTAACTACACCATAATCATCTTAGTGCCTCCTCCCCAGTTTGGCTATGGTATTCTACCCATATGTTAGGACTGCAGATGCATCCTTGAAGGACATAGTACAGTTTTGTACCTACCATAAATGTAGATGTCCGAGAGGTATGCATCTGCAGTCAGGATACCCACCCTCCTTCCCTCTGTGGTACTCCTAGGGTATTTGCCCATCTTGTAGCTAGCTGGGGAATCTATTATGGTGTATTTGTTTGTATATATGTATATACATGTTTATTTTGTTTGCTCTCTACTGTTTGGAATCATTTGCATTTATCCAAATTTAGTCTTCCTAGAGGGCACCTGGCATCTGGGGCAAGAAACACTGAGGAAAATGGCGTCGGCTGATGCCTTTATACCCAATTCACAGCAGCTATGACGTCGGGTGAAGTGCGACATCAGCCGAGGCCAGACCCAGACTTTGGAATCCGGCCGACCGAAGGGCTGCCTGAGGCAGGACAACCCATATGTTAGGACTGCAGATGCATACCTCTCGGACATCTACATTTATGGTAGGTACAAAACTGTACTTTTCTTGGGCATGGTCGGCTATTTAGTCAAGTTTATACCAGACTTCAATGAGTTGACAGCACCTTTAAGAGAACTAACGCACAAAATTATTACATGGTCATGGTTAGCAATACAACAACAGCACAATGAGCTATAAAAACAAAAAACTCTGAGCCAAAAGCAGTATAATTACAAATAACCTTTACTTGATACTTCCTGGTACCTCGGCCACTGCCTTCAAGGGAATGAATACACACAGTACAAGCAGTCCTTTTATATACAAATTCATTACCATTACCACCTTATTGTCAATTAAAGTGCTTCAATTAAAGTACATACAAAATACCCACATTTAAAGTGCTTCTCCATACAATTTTTGCCTCTCACCACTCCCCCCACAAAAAAATTGTATGTAATACACAACCCCACATTACTAATACGTTTATAAACAAGTATAAAACATTAAATGCATCCAGACTTTAATCATAAACTTATCAAGTTATAGAATAAAATTTATTTCCAAGCTTAATCCATTTGGTTGTAAGGTCCTAAAATTAATAATGAACTTAGTTTTCACTTGCAGCAACCTCTGTATGAAATCACCTCCCTGACTATAACATGGTTTGGCCAGAATACTAAAGAAAAAACTGCTATCAGAACCAGCATGTACAGAATGGAAATGTTTGGCCACTGGAATATGTAGGTCATTTGTTTCCTAGTACTGCCTTGAGACCAGACCGGACCAAACAAGCAGCCATTCTTGAGATAATGTTCAAGCTCTACAACATTTCTTAGGCATAGCTGGCTATTTAGTCAAGTTTATACCAGACTTCAGTGAGTTGACAGCACCTTTAAGAGAGCTAGCGTGCAAAAATGTTGCATGGTCATGGTTAGAACAGCAGCAGATGGCGTTTGAAGAGCTCAGACAGAAAATTTCCACCCCCACCTACATTGAGATACTATGATGTGAACAATCCAGTCAGTCTTTCCTGTGATGTTTCAAAATTTGGTCTAGGTGCAGTTATACTTCAAGAGGTAGCCTATGCATCTAGAACACTTACCCAAACTGAGATGCAGTATGCTCAAATTGAGAAAGAACTTTTGGCAATAGTATTTGCATGTTTCCAAGTTTCATGATTATATTTATAGGTTCATAGTTTAGTACTAAGCTAACTGCCCTTGCGAGCCATTTTAAGCCTAGCCAATTATCCCTTGTGAGACTCAAACCCTGCACCCTGTGTTTGTAAGGCAAACACCTTAACCATTAGGCCATCCTTCCAACTTATGGTTGTGGTATTCAGATTGAAGCTGGCCATCAACCTCTAGTTACTATTCTAAAGAAGCCTATGCATTCAGCTCCAGCAAGGCTGTATAGAGTAATGCTCAAATTGCAAAAGTACAACTTCAAAATGGTCTACAGGAAAGGCAGAGTAGCTGGCTGATGCGTTATCCAGATCACCCAGGAATATGACAGAACAGCTTGACGGTGAGACTTTTGATTATGATGTGACTGCAGTGCATAATTTTTATACCACTGGGCTTGATGAGTTGAGAGATTACACTAAGACTGATCCAATTGTGCAGAAGCTCAGTCAGTACCTTAATGTTAGATGACTGTCAAAGCAATCTAGTGTACCACCAGAAGTGCACACCTATTTTCCCTACAGAGATAAAATGTTGATGGAAGATGACATTATTTTCAAAGATCCTAAAATTGTTGTTCCTGCTTCCTTACAACATAAGTACATCCAGGTTTTGCACCCAGGTTCCACTTACACTAAGAGGCAAGTGAGAGAATTAGTATTTTGGCCGTCTTTACTAAAATACATTGATAAAGTACTTTTTTCTTCTTCAGTATGTAATAGTACTAGATCGCACTTGCAAAGAGAACTGCTTCAGCTACAATCCAGTTCCTGAACTACCCTGGTTAACAGTCGCCACTGATCTTCTAGTGGAACAATCAGAACTACTTGGTATTGGTTGACTTATTCGAATAGGTTTGAGATTGATCTACTACCCAATCCAACATCTACCACTGTTATTACTAAGCTGAAACGTCATTTCTCAGTCAGTGCTAATCCACGCAAAGTTATTCCTGACAATGGTACTCAATTTATTAGCCAGTTGTTTCAGAAATTTGCAAGAGAATGGGACTTTGTACACATTATCAGCAGTCCTGAGTATCCTTATTTGAATGGCCTAGCTGAGTGAACTGTGCAGAGTGCAAAACTACATAATAGGTCAAGAAGTGACAATTCAGATGTTTTCTTAAATCTTCTTAACCATAGGAATGTACCACGTGATGATGTTCTTGGATCTGCAGCTCAACGACTTCTTTCTAGGCAAACAAGAACTACACTGCCTATTGCTACCAACCTACTAAACCCTAATGCCAACAATAATAACACCATCAAGGCTCAATTATTTAAAAAGCGTTCTATCCAGAAGTCATTGTATGACAAGTCGAGGAATCTTCTTTCTCCATTAAGGGAAGGAGAAATGGTCAGACTTCAAACAGAAAAAGGTTTTGACCGTATAGCACATGTTATTGGCAAATGTCCTGAACTGAGATCCTACCTTATAGAATCAGAAGGTACGCAGTACAGGTGAAACCGTAAGCATCTGTTATCTGTGCCAGAATCATCGTCACAACATTGTTATGGCGACTTAGACTCTCATTCTCAGAGTGGACCAAATGTTGTTTCCATCCCAGAGGGTGTTCCTACCTCTGATTCCATTCCTGAAGATGTTCCAATTAAATCAGAGATCGAACATTTTTCAGAGACAGTTCCAATAGTTATGCCCAATTCCCAATTTTATGTCACACGTTATAGACTAGTATCCAAGCCCATTGTTAAATATGTCGCAACATGGACTTAACTGTGTGTGTGTGTATATATATATATATATATATATATATATATATATATATATATATATATATATATATATGTATTATATTTTGTATAAATGCATGAAAGGTAATTGTCTGTGATATCTGCATGCCAAAAGAGCTTCATAACATTGCATGTTCTGTTCTCAAGAGGGAGGATGTAAATCAGAGAGCACAAGCTATGTGCTGTATCTTTAAGAAGCATGTCAAAGACTGAGCATGTACGTGCCATTCCTAGTGCCATTTTGAGAGTGCAGCCAGAGAGTAAGCATGTATGATTACAGCAGTTAGTTTGTATACAAGTTACTTAAGTTAAAATCAGTAAACTTCTATTGTGATGTGTTTGTATAAAATAAAGCTGCTTGAACGGAACCCACGAAGACTCTTCTATTGTGTCCAAAGTAGGAGAGCGACACATAGGTAGGTAAAAGTTGGAGAGCGACACATAGGTAGGTAAAAGTTGTGGCTATTGTCTGGCATCAATATTACTATATGTATGTGCATAGGATGAAGGTTTTAGCCACTTGGGAGTGTGTGCTATGTGTTGCCTCTTAGATAATGCGAGGGCATATTGAGCATGTCTTGTGTCTGCCTCCAACCAACAGCAGCTGCTGGTTCTGCCTGTGACTCCTCACCTGTGTGTGGCTGTGGTGACCTAGCCATTGGTTGTAGGATGTGTGACCCTTCCCCTTGTTGATCTTGCTTAAGCTACTTTCTTAGGATGATGTTGTTTAGCATGGCACAGATGATGAGTATTTCAGTATATGTACAAGGATTGTACTGCAGGGCTGCCCCCTGATGTATCAAGGCACCGGAACCATGACTTCAGCAGACCAAACATATGCTCTACTATGTAATGTGGTAGTAGCCCACTCAGTCTTTGTATTTAAGTAAAATATATATTGTAGAATAAGTTGCAGTTCTGTTTCTTTCTCTGTGTGTTTGCTGTTGGAATTGAAGTAATTTACCATGGGTTTTTGACAGGTGTGAGTCGACAGGTTTAGATTTCTATTGAATGCACGGTTGATTTTTTATTGATTTCTAAAGAACGTGTATTTTGTATTGCTTTTTTCACAACAAATTGTGGTTTCATTGAAAACTTATATAATCATATAGGTGTGCTTATTTTTTTACAAGCTCTCCTATGTATTACAAACATTAGCCAGATTTTTTTGAAGATTGTATTTGTTACATTAAATGTTGTGTTTTAATGCATTGGCAGTGTTTTATACAAAACTGCCTTGAAGCTTTTAGTGAAGTTCGCACTGACCATTCCCTACAGATGCTAGAAATACCTATGGTGAGTAATTACTCTGAAAGAGGGAGAAAGTTAATCTAACTTCAGCAAAGGTCTCTGGAGAGGTGTCTGCTTTTCCTTGTATGTTTCTTTTTCTTACAACAGTACTTTGCAGTGCCTTATTCATAATATATTTGCTTTAATGTGAATATCTGTCTAACATGCTTGCCAAGCAAACAGAAGTATATAAATGTATATTTAATTTACATTTTATTCAGTAACAATTGTGCTGTCGTATAGAAGTGATGATTAATGCATTGTATTGTTTTAACAAAATCAGCAGTGGTGGTGCTGCGGTAGCATTGTCGCCTCACAGTTAGACGTTGCCCGTTCGATTCTCAGTTAGAGCGTCTTCTGTGTGTCGACATGTGTGAATGGGCGTTCCTTCGTTGAAGGTTGTGCGTTAGGCCCGGCAAGCCAGCACGTAAGAACCTACTGCCAATCATTAGCAGACCGGAGTTCCGCTGTGGCGACCCCTAACAGGGAAAAGCCGGTAGACAAGTAGTATTATTTTAACAAAAGCTTGTATCACATACAAAGATGAAACATTTTCAACACGCTCACTGTTTGTATCCTAAAAACTGCAGCTGTTCTCTGATTTTTTAGATCATGTGGCTATTAGTTTGGCAGTAGTATAAACTGTTTAGCAAGGTTAGTTGGTGCTCTGGGCAGTCTCCCAAGTCGAATCCCTTTTGACCCAAATTTGGGATCACACACACAAAAAAATCCTTCACCTGTCTGAAAAAGAGCTTATACTAGTGCGTTGCTTCAGTTACTAACATGGACTCATGCTAAACACATTAAAGGGAAATAATCATGCTCATTTAAGCAGCTAGTGTTGACTATGGCTGCCTTTACTGTACTGATGGCCAGCTGACAGATCTTCTGCAGTGTCAGTTGTCAGCTACCCCCTTCACCTCACTTTAGCTGTAGTCTGGGGATACTGTAACGTGCAGCTTTGGGGAGGTGAATTCAACCTTTTACATGTTTTTACCACAGCAGAAGATATTTGGGCATTGCATTCCATACTTTATCTGTGGGGCATTGTATCTTGTTTATTTTCCCCAAATGTTATACAACTTTAACCCCTTAACTGATGAGAATTTTCAGAGAGGCTGTCCCTAAAATACTTGCTGTTTATCTGTTTTTGCTTTGAATTTAGAAGCCTGCTATCTCCAAAACATTTCAGCATTTTTATTGAAACTTTCAGGGAATGTTACTTAAATAGCTGTCTACAAGTTACTCTTAAACTGCGCTGCGGCCATAGAAGGGAATGGAGCAGCAGTATATTGAATTAAAAATAAATCTTTATAAAATGAAACTTTATATTTTTATGCATCTGCATATGAAAAGAGAAAAAAATATTCAGAAATGTGTATATACTTTTAAGGTCTAAAATGTCATCATTTTTGTGTGTCTGTATATGTATATATATATATATATATATATATATATATATATATATAGAGAGAGAGAGAGATAACACGTACTGTATTCCAGCATAAGTTCATACAGAAACATATTACCCATCAACCATATACAGGGGGGGCAAGCCCCCTTGCACCCCCCCGATGTGGAGGGCTGCCCCCCACCCCCTGCTACTTAAATATATCAATGTCAAGATTGCATGTCACTATATATTTAAGTAGCAAGGGATGTGGAGGGCACAGCCCCTCACATGGGGGGTGCAGGAGGGCTTGCCCCCCTGCTTATACTTAGAGAAGAGTAATATGGTTTGTGTTTTATTTGTTTCTGTATGTACTTGTGCTGGAATATATTAATTGTTGGTATCCTGGGTGTTTTCAGTATTTTGAGTTTTCAGCATTTTGAACGTTCGAGAATTTGGTCTCCAGGATTTTGGGCTTTCAGGATTCTGTAGCACTCCCCTATATATATATATATATATATCTACAGACATGCACTTAGATACATGTACGTTTGTGTGTGTGTAATTTTTTTTTCCAGAAAAAATGTATTAAACTTATTTGTACAGCACAATGTACGTCAAATGTGCAAACCTTGTGCATGGTGCACTTGATCTCCCTGATTTTCAGCCAAATCTTTTTCTTTTGGCTGTTCTCACTAGGGGTTGCCACAGCGAGTCATCTGTTTCCATTTCTTCCTGTCCTCTGCATCTTGCTGTGTCACACCAACCACTTGCATGTCCTCTCTCACCCCATCCATAAACTTTATCTTAGGCTTTCCTTTATTCCTGTTACCTGGCAGCTCCATCATTCACATCCTTTTCCCAATATACCCAGCATCCCTCCTCAGCACATGACCAAACCAACGCAATCTCACCTCTCTGGCTCTGTCTCCAAACCATCCAACCTGAGCTGACCCTCTAATATACTCATTCCTAACCCTGTCTATCCTCATCACACCCAGTGCAAATCTAAACATCTTTAACTCTGCCACGTCCAGCTCTGACTCCTGCCTTTTTGTCAATGCTACTGTCTGCAACTTATGTAACATAGCTGATGTTCTTCGTGTTTTACTGTTGCAGTCATCACATTTGGGTTATCCCTGCCAGGGTAGCCCTAGGCTGGCCCGAATACAAGAGACTTAGTATTTCTGCATTGGTTGCTGTCACTTTAGTACTGAAGTCAGGTCGTCAGTAGTATAAAGTAAGGCAGCCAACGTCATTACATCAGTCTTTCTTGCCATGGAGCCAGAAGCAGTTTGCTCAAGTGCCAGTCTGCCGCTACCTGAGTTTCATCTACCGAACTGAAGTTGAAGTCTTCTAAAGCTAAGTACACCATTGGGGATCCTTTTTTCTTGCACTAACCGATGTCAAAAAAATTTAACAATTGTCTCGCCTGTGGTAACCAAATACTACACCGAGACTTTCATTCTTACTGCGTCACTTGCTGAGGCCCAGACCACAACATCCGCCACTGTCACTTCTGTGCTATGTTCAACGCCAGAACTATCCGTTGTCGGGCCCTTATTGTAGCTAGATATTTTCGCTTACAGTCCTGTATCTTCGGTAAGCCATCTGACAGCAGGTCTTCTGAAAAAACAGAGAGACCGCACAGGTCCAAACCTACCGACAATGCTCCCGTTAAGTTAGTCGTCAGTTCTCTGGTCCTCAATGAGGCACTTTTTGCAGCCCCTGATGCCCACTTCAGTGGATTCGCAGGCTGCTACCGAGACCCTTTCGGAGTCCGGTATGCCACAGACCTCTTCTTTGACTAAGGATCTTGCAGTCATCTCTACCTTGGATGGGTCTGGAGCCACTGAGCAGCTTCTGAGGAAGTCTTTTGCACTACCAATTCTCGACACAACCAACGTCTTCTTTCGTGACTACCTTTCTTTCGAAAACAACCGAGTTTGTTACGCCTAGGGTACGAACCACACCCAAGAAACTGATGACCCAATCTCAGGCACCTGCTTCCTTGCCTTAGTATCAAGTGCTTAAAATGGCAGAAGATCTTATCATGCTGATCAGGGGAAGCCATGTTGCCCCTCCAAAAGGAAAGGAGATCTGTCCCCTGTAGGTTTGTCTGAACAAGAGTGTGATGTCTCTGATGCATCTGAATATGAAGTCTTGCAATCCCTCTCCACTTATGAGGATTCTGATGCAGAGGATTCCATCCCTTCAGCCTCTCCCTCAGAGGATATTTCCTTTGAGGAAACCCTTCACACCTTAAGGGAGCATTTCCAGTGGGAGAGTCAGGACTACCCTCAGTCTAAAAAGAGACTCAGGGAATTCTTAGATCTTCCACAGCACAGACCCTTGGCCATCCCCCCCAGTCCTGGATGTTGTTGAGGATGTTTTCTTGGAATCCAACTTGACTTCTGACACCCTCCCTCCTGCACCTGGAAAACCAGACAGTTACTACAGAGTCCCTGACTCTTATAAATTTCTTTTTAAAAATACTACTGCTGACCCTGAGGTTATTTCTCAAGGGCCTAAAGGAATTAAAGGAACGTCTGCTAAGAATCCCACCCCCTCAGACAGGGATTCCCGAGCACTAGACAGATGGGGTATAAAAGTATACATCTTAGCTACTCTTGCTATCAGGGCACTAAATTGTCAGTGCCATATGCTAACATTTCAGCAACATACCCTGGAACTCCTCAAACAAAAATGTCTTCCTTTCCTGCTTGTGCAGAATATAAAGAGTTACAAGAGTTAATGCATTGTTAAAGTCAAGTAACTAAACACACCTTGCACTGTGGTTTTGATGCGTTAGAAGGTTCTTGCAGGGCAGCAGTCACCAGATCTGTCATTAGAAGGCATGCATGGCTTAAGGAACAGCCCTTGCCAGACCATGTCAAATCTACATTTTTGGATGCTGCCTTGCACAAAGACAACCTATTTGGCACCAAGGCAGAAGAGGTCTTAAAAAAGATGGAAGAAAAAGCAAAATCTATGCAGACAGTTAATGATTTTCTACTGGTCCAGCCACGCAGGTTCAGCAGACATTGTCTCACCAAGCACTGGTCCTTTCCTGCTCCATCTAAGTCAGTTCAGCCCAGACCCTGGGGAACCAGACTTCCCCCAGACAGCAGCCACAAGGAATGCAGAGATCTAAGCAATGGACTAACTCTATTTCAAAACCAGGGAGTTCTAAGCCACCCCTTATGTTAAAAACTCACAATGACTCACCTTCACTCCCTTGCTCTTCCCACCTTCACTTACCCCTAGGAGGAAAACTCTCCTTTCACGCAAGCACCTGGGCCACCATTACCAATGATCACTGGGTTCTCAACATAGTGTCCCAGGGATAAAAATTTTCTTTCCACACCCTTCCAACCCCAAAAGGGTTCCCAGATCTACATCTAAATCAGTGAGCATAGGCACAAAAGCAAGTCCTTTCCCTGCTCTCTGTGAGGGAAGTAGAGCACATTCCTGCAGAACAGAAAGGCCAAGGTTTCTACTCCAGACCTTTTCTGGTACCCAGAAAAGGGGGCACCTGGCACCCCATGCTCAATCTATCCTTTCTAAACACCTTCCTGGTGATCTCAAAATTCAAAATGCTCACCGTCCAGAAGCTACTACCCATGCTTTCCAAGGATGCTTGGCTAGCCACCCTGGATTTGAAAGAGGCCTGCCTCCACATTCCTATCAGGGAATCATGCAGGAAATATCTCTGTTTCAGGGCAGGATCACAGCACTTCCAGTTCTCTGCACTTCCCTTTGGCTTATCTACTGCTCCCGGAGTTTTCACAAAATGTCTGGCTTCAGACATTGCCTTTTACAGACAAAGGAATATCCAGATTTACCCATACGTAGAGGACTTCCTAATTCAGGCAGGCAGCCAGGAAAAGCTGCTCAAGCACCTGACCTTTGTAAAGTCCCTACTAACCCCCCTAGGGTACACTATCAACAAAAAGAAATCCAAACAGGTGCCCGCCCAATGGATTATATTCCTGAGAGGAAGCCTGAACACAGCATCCCAGATGGTATTCCTTACACTAGAAAAGCAAATTTTCGTGAGAGCCTGCTTCTCTCAGCTAGCCCCCAGACCCCAGCTATCTGCAAGGAAAATCGTACAAGCTCTGGGATTCATGGCATCTTGCATACTACTCATTCCATATGCCAGACTGCATATGAGAAAACTTCAATGGTACCTAAAAAGCCTTTGGTGTCAACACTCTCAAGACCTGGAGACTTTTATACCTATTATTCCTTGCTTCAAAAAAGATTTTCTTTGTTGGGCAACAGTATGTTCCCACAACAAGGGACTACCTTTCTCACCAACCCCCACCGCTCAGACCCTAACCACAGATGCATCAGACTATGCCTGGGGTGCACAACTGGATGGCATGTGCATACAGGGCCAATGGAGCCCACAGCAAATCCACCTGCACATCAACCAAAAAGAGATGATGGCTGTCCAGCACGCCTTGATAGCGTTCAAGCCCGTTCTCTCCCCAGGGGCTCTCCTGATCAAAACAGACAAATACCACTGTGATGTGGTATGTCAACAAGCAGGGAGGGACTCGCTCCTACCTTCCTTGCAGGCTGGCCATAACCCTTTGGCACACAGCTTCTGCCATGCAACTCCTAGATTTTCATAGATTCATAGACTCTTACTAAGCTAACTGCCCTTGCGAGCCATTTTAAGCTTAGCCAATTATCCCTTGAGACTGAAACCCTGCACCTTGAGTTTGTAAGGCAAACACCTTAACCATTAGGCTACCCTCCCAACCCTGCTACCACAATTCCTACTAGGTTCTCTCAATTCTCTGGCAGAACAATTAAGCAGAAATCTTCTGGACCCACACAAGTGGCAGCTCAACAGAAAAACCTTCACCCTAATAACTCAGAAATGAGGCACCCTGAAGGTCGACCTCTTTGCCTCCCACACTAACCATCAGCTCAGCAAATTTGGTACTAGGGAGCATCACTGCATGGCTTGGAAAGTGAATGCCCTGTCCTTCCCCTGGGTCAGTCTTTCGGTCTATGCCTTTCCTCCACTACCTCTCACCCCACGGTACTGCTCAAGATAAAGGAGGAAAAACCAAGGACAATCTTTATAGCTCCAGACTGGCCTTGCCAGCACTGGTACCCCTTGCTGCTCAGCCTGTCCCTACTGCCACCATGGCATCTTCCTCAGATTCCAAACCTCTTGACCCTGAGGGAAGGGGAATTCATGCATCCCCAATTGCAGACACTCAGTTTGGCAGCTTGGCTTATTCCCTAACCCCCCATCAATCTGCCAACCTCAGTAAACAAGTTCTAGATGTTGTACATGAGGCCAGATGCCCTAGTACTAAAAAGTCTTATGCTGACAAATGAAAAGGTTCTGCACCTGGATTCATGCTAAGGGAGCCAACATGGCACAGCCCTCCCTCCCTCTCATCCTGAATTACTTAGCTGACCTGCTACATAGTGGCCTCTCATTTTCCTCTGTTAAAATTCATGCCTCTGCCGTTTCTGCTCATTTTCCCACTGAGCAGCCCCTTTTCTCACACCACTTGATCAAACAGTTCCTAAAAGGGGCTAACAACTTGAGAGCACCCAGAAGAGCACCAACCCCAGCTTGGGACCTTAACTTTGTGTTGGAGAAGCTCACCCTGCCTGTCTTTGAACCAACTTCTTCTGCAGAGCTATAATTTCTCTCCTGGAAGACCGCTTTCCTTCTGGCCATCACTTCAGCCAGAAGAGTCTCTGAACTGCAAGCACTCATGGCTGTGGAACCTTTCATCATCTTCCATGCTGACAGAGTATCCCTCAGGACTAACCCATCCTTCATGCCCAAGGTAGTGTCCAGTGTGGCTCTCAACCAATCCATTCATTTTCCCACCTTTTTTCCTAATCCTCTGAACCAGGGGGAAAGGATCCTGCACTCTCTAGATGTGCACAGATAACTCAGATTCTATCTAGACAGGACTAAATCCTTCAGAAAGTCAGATGAATTGCTGCTTAGCTTTGCTACTGGAGCAGAGGTCAAAGCCATTTCCAAATGGATAGCACACTGCATCCATTTTTGTTACAAACAACACGGAAAGCCTCCCCCAAAGGGGGGTCAGAACTCCACCAGGACAGCCTCCACCTCTTCAGCTTTCCTCAGAGGAGTCCTCACCAGGGACATCCTGGAGGCTGCCACCTGGACATCTGTTTACACTTTTACCAAACATTACCACCTGCCTCTCTTCTCCAAATCCAGGGCAGGGTTTGCCTCTACAGTCTTGCAGGGCATCCTAGCCAGCCCATAGTTTCCTTGACTGCCTCCACCCTTTCCCTCAGCTTTGGGAATCAACCCAAATGTGGTGCCTGCAGCAGTGAAACACAAATAACATAGTACAGTTGTGTACACTTACCATAAATGTAGATGTTAGAGTGTATTCACTGTTGCAGTTTTGGTTTCCCTCCCTCCATCCCCCTTTTTTCTTTTTTTTCCCCTTCTCTTCCTTACAAGGGACATATTGGTATTTACTTTCTACTGGTGGGGTTCTTCCACCGGAACCTGGCGCCTACTTGGGGGCTCCTGACAGGTTAGGGCAAGAAAAGCTGATGTAATGGCGATGTCCTTCAAGAATGCAACTGCAGTCATAACATATGGGTTGTCCTGCCTCAGGCAGCCCTCGGTCGGCCGGATTCCAAAGTCTGGGTCCGGCGTCGGCTGGTGTCGCCTCCTCTCCTACGTCAGAACGGCTGGAGTATAAAGGCATCGGCCGATGCCATCTTCTTCAGTCTTTCTTGCCGCGCGGTGCCCGAAGCAGAAGCAGTTCGCAAGTGCCGGTCGGTCAGCTCCTGTGTTTTCAGTACCGAAGTCATCTAAAAGCTAAGTACCCCATTGGGGAACTTTTTTTCTTGCCTCAGCCGATGTCAGAACAAATTGAGAAAGTTAATAATTGTTTGTCTTGTGGTAAACATAAGGACTTCCATTCTTATTGCCTACCTTGCCTGGGCCCAGACCACGATGTCTCGGCCTGTGCTGCCTGTGCTTGCTTTAATAAGCGCATTCTCAGGCGCCGGGCAGAATTTGCCGAAGACTTTTTCGGCGAATCTTTCGCTTATATCATGCCTTCGGAACAACCGACTACTCAATCTTCCAAAAAACGAAAGGACCGGGACCGACATCCTCGGCCCGCGTCCTCCACCGATACTCCTCCTAAACCCTCCGCGAGTGCTTCGGTCCCTTCAGAAGCGGTAATTCAACCGCTCCAGGCCGACACAGCGTTAACTTCGTCGCCGGTCTCGAGTCTACACGGTGCGGTTGTTGACTTTCCTCCAGAAACTGAAGTTCTGGATCTACCCGACACCATTCCTGTGGACAAGGTTACTCCTGCATGTGGGGCAGCTAGGCCTCCTGTATACATGTCCATCAAGGCCTTTGCACGTGCTAAGGCCGCCAGCCAGGCCAAGGCCCATCCTAAACCTACTGCCAAGGCCCCTTCTTCTGATAAACAGATCTTGTCTCTTGCTGCACATCTTATTTCTCTTATCAGGGGGTCTCAGCCTCATCCAGACAGAGGTTCTCAGCCGCCTGCAGAGAAAAGGCCCAGAACTGAGCAGGCCGACAACCTCTCTTCAGATGAAGCCTCTGGGGATTCTGAGCATTCAGATACCCAAGAAGAATCCTTCCAGGCCTATGAGGACTCTGATGCTGAGGAATCAATTCCCTCTGCCTCTCCTCCAGAGGATTTTTCGTTCGGTGAAGTCCTACACTCTATGAGGGAGCATTTTAAATGGCAGGGTCAGGAATTCTCTGATTCCAGGAAAAGGCTACGTACCTTCCTCAAGCTACCCCAGCACAGACGTTTAGCTATCCCTCCAGTTATGGATGTCCTGGATGATGTTTTCTCCGACTCCAGTGCTAACCCTGATTCTCTCCCTCCTGCTCCTGTCAAGCCACACAGATATTCTAGGGTCCCTGACACCCACAAACATCTCTTTAAGGCCCATTCTGTGGCTCTAGAAAATATTTCACAGGGCCCCAAGGGAGTGGCTACTTCCAGAGCCAAGAATCCACTGCCAGCGGATAGGGAAGCTAGGTCCCTGGAGAGATGGGGTAAAAAAGTTTATACCTCTACCACCCTGGCCATGAGGTCACTTAACTGCCTTTTTCATATGTTTCAGTACCAGGATTTTTTACTGGATGATTTACAGAAAAAGCTAGCCTCTCCTGAGCCTACTGATAGAAAGGCATTGCAGGATCTAGTACATAACACTCAGCAGGTTAGCAATCATTTTCTTCAGTGTGGTTATGATGCATTGGAGGCTTCATGTAGGGCAGCTATGACTGCGGCTGTTATACGTAGACATGCTTGGTTAAAAGAACAGCCACTGCCAGACCATGTTAAAGTAAAGTTACTTGATGCACCTCTGGAAAAACAGAAGTTTTTGGTGCTAATGCACAAGATGTGTTGAAGTCCATTGAGGAAAAAGCTAAATCAGTACAGACAGTCAAAGATTTCCTCCAGGTTCAGCCACCCAGATTCAGCAGGAATTGGCCTTCAAAGAATTGGTCCTTTCCAGACACTGACAAGTTTCAAAGGGGAAAAAACAGGTGTGCCCGAGGTAGAGGGCAATACCGAGGCTCCTACAGGGGCCGCCAATGGCAACCACCAAATCAAAGAAGTGGCGGAGGCAGTCCAGCTGCACCACAAGGACAACCACAATGACTTGACTTTCATACCGTCTACAAAGGCTCAAAGAGAAGCACCTTTGGGCGGAAAATTATCCTTATTCTCAAAAATCTGGCATATCTTAACCAAGGACAACTGGATTCTGGATTTAATAGACAAAGGTTACAGATTCCACTTCCATACTTTACCAATAAGACAAGGCATGCCAAACCTGCCACCTCATCAAAGGGCAGAGGCACTCATTCAAGTTTCAAAGCTGTTAAATATAAAAGCAATAGAAAAGGTCCCTCCACAGGAACAAGGCCAGGGATTTTATTCAAGACTGTTCCTTGTTCCAAGAAAGGAAAACAAATGGAGACCTATACTGGACTTGTCTACTCTAAATACTTATCTCATTGTGCCAAAGTTCAAAATGCTGACGTTGCAGCAACTCCTTCCCATGCTGGGCAAGGGGTCTTGGCTGGTCACTCTGGACCTCAAGGAGGCATACCTGCATGTCCCAATCAGACAAAGCTGCAGAAGATACCTCAGATTTCTTGCAGGGACAGAGCATTATCAATTCTCAGCATTGCTGTTTGGCTTATCTACTGTGCCCAGAGTGTTCACGAAATGCTTGGCATCAGTAGTGGCACACTGCAGACTCCAGGGGATTCAAATATACCCCTACCTGGACGACTGCCTCATACAAGCAGACAACAAGCAAACCTTGATAGCAAACTTGGACTATGTCATTCAATTACTACAGGCCTTGGGATACACAGTCAACATTCAGAAATCAAGACTTCTGCCATCCCAACAGATTATTTTCCTAGGAGCCAAACTGGACACAAAAACACAGATGGCTTATCTCACAGAGGAAAAACAACAGCAGTTACCAGAGTACTTCAAAGGCCTAGCAAAGCTCTCCCAGCTGACTGCAAGGAAAATCCTGCAGGCCCTGGGGTTCATGGCATCTTGCATTCTTCTGATACCTTTGGCAAGACTTCATATGAGAAAGCTGCAATGGTACTTAAAAGCTTATGGTCCCAACACAGCCAAAGCCTAGAGGACATAATCCCACTCATTCCATGTCTGCAAAGAGAATTTTTGTGGTGGGCTCAAGCAAGTCAGTTAAACAAAGGCATGTCTTTCAACAAACCTCAAGCAGGTCAAATGATTACAACAGATGCCTCAGACCATGGATGGGGGGCGCACATGGAGGGCAGATGCATTCAAGGTCAATGGACACCAAGGGAGAGGCATCTGCACATAAACCAAAAAGAGATGTTGGCAGTGATACATGCAATCGAGACTTTCGAAAAATCACTTCAACAAGGACATTTGCTAATAAGAACAGACAATACCACTGTTATGTGGTATATAAATAAACAGGGAGGCACTCATTCTTATCCCCTCTGCAGACTAACGGTGATTCTCTGGGAAAAATCCCTAAGTCTGAAGATACATTTGCAATCCCAGTTTGTGCCAGGCAAGGACAATGTACTGGCGGACAAGCTGAGCAGAAATTTCTTGGATCCACACGAATGGATGCTGCATCCTCACATTTTCTCACAAATAACAAGGACATGGGGAAGACCGGACATAGATCTCTTTGCTTCTCACATGAATCATCACCTGGAAAAGTTCTGTACAAGGACCCACCATCCTCTAGCCTGGAAAACGGATGCTCTCTCCTTCAGCTGGAAGTCCCTAACAATTTATGCATTCCCTCCTCTACCACTGCTGACCAAGGTGATACTGAAGATCAAAGCAGAACAACCAACAGGCATTTTGATAGCTCCAGACTGGCCAAGGCAGCACTGGTACCCATTGCTGTTGAACATAACTCGGACCAAACCGTGGCCTCTGCCCCTATGGCCTCTGCTTCTAACACAACACAATTACAGGACGGTTCATCAAAACCTGAAAACATTGCATCTGACAGCCTGGAGGTTACCATAACTCCTTCCGATATCTCTCTTTCCAAAAAAGTTCAAGAGATCTTACTGGAAGCACGCAGACCTTCCACCAGAAAAACCTATCCAGCCAAGTGGAAGAGATTCATCATCTGGAATGCTAACAGGGGTCAAGATACAACAGTATTGAGTATACCTCAGATGTTGGAATACTTGGCAGAAATGTTTCATACTGGTCTCTCATATTCATCCATAAAGATTCATGCCTCAGCAATCTCAGCAAAATACAATTGTGATCCACCTGTGTTTTCACATCCTTTGCCAAGACGGTTCCTAAGGGGGATAAAGAATATCAAACCTCCCAGGAAACTGCCAGTACCTGCATGGGACCTCAACTTCGTCTTGGAAAAATTAACTCTTCCTCCCTTTGAACCAGCAGCAACTTCAGAAATGCAATTTCTCTCATGGAAAACGGTTTTCCTATTGGCAATCTCATCAGCAAGAAGAGTCTCGGAGATACAGGCACTCATGGCAGTACCTCCTTTTCTCATTTTCCTCAGGACAGAGTCTCTCTAAGAACCAATCCTTCATTCATGCCAAAGTAATTTCCAGGGTGTCTCTAAATCAAGCCATTCACCTGCCTACTTTCTTCCCCAATCCTCAAAACAGGGGGGAAGTACTGCTGCATACTTTGGACATACACAGGCAACTACGCTACTACTTGGACAGAACTAAGGCCACCAGAAAGTCTGACCAACTGCTTGTAGCCTATGCTGCTGGAGTACAAGGAAAAGCAATCTCCAAACAAACAATTTCCAAATGGATTGGACACTGCATCAGATTCTGCTATTCCTTTCATGGAAAAGGTGTGCCAGCCAATATTAGGCCACACTCCACCAGAGCTATAGCCACATCCACAGCTTTCCTAAGAGGAGTGGCTACAAAGGACATTCTAGAGGCTGCTACATGGAGCTCTGTGCATACATTTACCAAGCACTACAACCTGCCTTTATACTCCAGATCCCGAGCAGGCTTTGCTTCGGCAGTCCTGCAGGGCATTTTAGCTACACCATCACTTTCTTAGTTCCAACCTCCCCCAGCTTGGCTATGGTATTCAACCCATATGTTATGACTGCAGTTGCATTCTTGAAGGACATAGTACAGTTTTGTACCTACCATAAATGTAGATGTCCGATAGATATGCAACTGCAGTCGGATTCTCCCACCCTCCTACCCCTCTGCTCCTCCTTCTTATGGGTCCACTACCCCTATTCCTATTAGCTGGGGGTATCTCTATGGTGTATGTGTTTATTACTGTTGTGCAAGTCTGGAATTCTTTATCCATTCACCAAATTTAGCCTTCCTAGGAGGGCACCTGGCATCTGGGGCAAGAAACACTGAAGAAGATGGCGTCGGCCGATGCCTTTATACTCCAGCCGTTCTGATGTCGGAGAGGAGGCGACACCAGCCGACGCCGGACCCAGACTTTGGAATCCGGCCGACCGAGGGCTGCCTGAGGCAGGACAACCCATATGTTATGACTGCAGTTGCATATCTATCGGACATCTACATTTATGGTAGGTACAAAACTGGACTTTGCCTGACATACTTTATACTACTGACGACCTGATGTCAGTCCTGAAGCGACAGCAACCGATGCAGAAATATTAGCCTCTGGTATTCGGGCCGGCCAAGGGCTACCGTGGCAGGGATAACCCAAATGTGATGACGGCAACAGTGAATAGACTTGAACATCTACATTTATGGTAAGTGTACACAACTGTACTGTATCACTACCCTCTTGCAGTCTTTCACTCTGACTGGTACCAGTCTGTCACAAATCACGCCTGACACACCTCTCCACCCACTCTACATTTCCTGTACTTTCTTCTTCACCTCTTTTCCACACTCACCATTACTCTGAACTGTTGATCCCAAGTATTTAAACTCCTCCACCATCACCAGTTCTACTGCCTGCATCCTCACCATTCCTCTATCCTCCCTCTCATTCACACACATATATTCTGTCTTAGTCCTGCTGACCTTCATTCCTCTCTTCTCTAAAGCATAGCTCCACCTCTCCAGGGTCTCCTCAACCTGGTCCCTACTGTCACTACAGATCGCAATGTCATCTACAAACATCATAGTCCATGGTGCCTCTTGTCTGATCTCATCTGTGAACCTGTCCATCACCATTGCAAATAAGAAAGGGCTCAGTGCTGATCCTTGATGTGATCCCACCTCCATCTTAAACGCATCTGTCACTCCCACCGCAGACCTCACCGCTGTCGCACTCCCCTAATACATATCCTGTCCCACTCTTACATACTTCTCTGCCAATCCTGACTTCCTCATGCAATACCACAACTCCTCTCTAGGCACCCTGTCATATACTTTCTCTAAGTCCACAAAGACACAATGCAACTCCTTCTGACCTTCTCTGTACTTCTCCAACAACACTCTCAGAGCATACATCGCATCTGTAGTGCTCTTTCCTGGCATGAAACCATACTGCTGATCACTAATCATCACCTCCCTTCTCACCCTAGCTTCCACTACTTTCCCATAACTTCACGCTGTGATTGATCAGTTTTATCCCTCTGTAGTTACTACAGCTCTGCACATCACCTTTATTTTTAAAAATCTGTACCAAAACACTTTTTCTCCACTCCTCAGGCATCTTCTACCTTTCCAAGATTTCATTAAACAATCTGGTTAAAAACTCCACTGCAATTTCTCCTAAGCACCTCCATGCTTCCACTGGTATGTCATCTGGACCAACCGCCTTTCCATTCTTCATCCTCTTCATAGCCAATTATACAGGTCCTTTTCTCCCTCCTTAGTGTCCAACCTCTCATACAACTCTCCATATGCCTTATCCTTAGCCTTCGCCACCTCTCTCTTTGCCATGTGCCTCATCTCCTTATACTCCTGTCTATTTTCTTCATCTCTCTGACAATCTCACTTTTTCTTTGCCAATCTCTTCCTCTGTATACATTCCTGTACTTCCTCATTCCACCACCAGGTCTCCATGTCCTTCTTCCTCTGTCCAGATGTCACACCAAGCACCTTTCTAGCTGTGTCCTTTACCAGCTGTGCTGTAGTTACCCAGCTATTCAAGTAACTCTTCATTATCACCCAGTGCCTGTCTCAATTCTTCCATGAACTCCACCTCACAATCACCCATGGTTTTCAGCCAAATAATATTTACATTTGGTGATTTTTTGGGCACATCAGCTATACAATTGGTCTTAGCCCAATACCAGGAATTACAATTAAGCATCTCTCTTATTCAAGTTAACGTCAACATTTGTCTCTCTATTGTATTTCTGTTTGATGTCATCAGCTGCCATGCCATAGATATTTTCAACTCATCTTTAGTTAACCATTTCAGTTCCCCTTCCATGTCAAAATCTATAATTAAAACATTAACGAAAGGTCAACAACTGTATAAATCGATCTTGTACATTAACATGTTAAGCTGGGAACAGCTGTTGTCATCGTAGCCAAAGAAGAGATGTGCCACTTTTGAGTCCACCTTTTGGGTTTTCCTTTAATATAGTGGTTACTTATGCATTGTCGTTTGCCTGATCCCATTTCATCCATTTATCTTTCACTCTTCTCCCTGTCTTGCCAGTGTTGTTTGCCAACACCCCTTTTGTTTTTCTTTTTGTTAATTTTTCTACATTATTTGCTTTAGCCCGAGTAGGTTTATCCATTTTTTCCTTTTATGTGTAATAGTCTTCTTTAACACCATCATTAGCAGCATTATTAAGACCTGGTCAGTCCATGTAAAGTTGAATATAGGATCCCAATTTAACATTAAACTTGTTTTAATGAAGTGTCTGCACCTGTAATATTTCTAATAGAGTTCTGTAAAACATTTTTTAAATTGTCTAGTCTTGTACACCCCCAAAAGAGATGTTCCCATGTACCTCTCTGACTCCTTCAGTACAATCCCAACATTCTGTGACAACCCGGGGGAGGGGGGGTCTTTTGGATTCTACTTGGAGAGTAAAAAAATATTTATGCAGGCATTTCCATGCAGATATTCAAGATATTCTGAATTTTGTGGCATATCTCAAGGCTAAACAAGTCTCTGTCTCCATTTCTCTGTCGTGGCTTGTATTCTAATCTCACATTCCAAATTTGTCAGATCTTATCCTCTTGGCATCCATAATTATCTAAGCCCTTGTCTGCATGTGAGATTGGCTTATTCATTATTACCAAGTTGGTTCTTGCCTCTGTCAACATTTTTATCTGTATCCGTGTCCTGTTTCATTGTACCTTAATTATCACCATGTTTAAATTCCATTGTCAATCCAGTATGTGGCAGTTGCAATCTTTTGAGTAAGCCATGTACTTGCTTTGCTTGTTCCTATCGCATGACTTGTTCTCTATCTGTTATCTGTTCCCAGTATCTTGTCTCAGCCTTTTCCATCTTTTAGCTGCTATTTTCAGTATTCTGCCTACTTCATTGTTTTATATCTACTCCAACTGGAGCCAGTTGGACAGCTGCCTCCATCTTCTTTCATACTGTTCCAAATTTGTAATAGCCTCTCCAGCATATGTTTCAATTGCTCTTTCATCCTCTCTCATTTCCATCTGTGTCCAAAAACAGTCTTTGGATCTCTCTTGGTCCACTGCTTTTTTTTCTCTTATTTGTTTCCATTTAGCTTTATATTCATCAGGAAGTAAGCCAACATATGAAATGAAAAAAATATATATACAGAAATATGTACATCTTTTTAAGGCCCGAGATCTCATCATTAAATAAACACCCGTATATATTTTTTTCAGAAAACAAATTTATTAAACTTATTTGTACAATACCATGTTAATCAAATGTGTGATAAACCCTCAGGTCTGGCATTTCTAATCTGCCTTGGTTAACTGGGAATTTTTTTTTTCCATTCAACTCTAGATGCTTACTTTCAGAATATTTTTATTTCTCCTTGTTGATTTTATACCCACATTACCTTATCTGGTTTCACAAAGAAGGCCTGACTTGCGTATAATATCAAAGGGGCTAAAACCATCTTTGTTGCTTTTATAAGTTATTCTCCTTGTCCACAGCTTGCATTTTCATGTCCCAATCTTTTGCCATATTTTTTGTTGTACTTCTGACCAATGCTACATCCTTCAGTTTCCAGACCCCTAGATATTTCAGTTTGTCATAATCCTATAGGAATGGATATGTTTGTACTATGTTAAAAACTGCGGTATAATAATTCAAGACTCTTGCCTTTGGTTTAGTTTCATGCATTTATATCCAGTAATTGGTTTAAACTCCTTTAATATGTAATAATATATAAACAACCTCTGCTGGGTTTGTTGAATACAACATATCATCCACAATTATGGCTAATTTTTTCTTCCTCCCATATCAGTCATATCCTTGTATGTCAGACTTCCAAATTTTGGCTGGCCACTGGTTCTATTTATAAAGCACAAATAAAAGCAGGTAAAGTCTTTTTTGGATAAAAAGAAAACCGGCACAAACACGGAGCTGAGAGCACACTGTAAAAGCAAAAGAATCACAGTAGGCAATCCACGAAGAATATTTATTAAGAAACGGATCCACAAAGCATTTGTCCCTGCACAATCAGGAACTTCATCAGAATAAAACAATTCCTTATGCAGGCACAACTAGCAACAAACTTGGAATAAAAATTATACAGCCAGCCCTGCAGACTCTTAATCAGTTAATTTTAGGAAGAGAGCCCACATTGCAGTGCACTGCTGTGGTTTTTGGTGCTGTTTATTCACTTCTTTTTTGGATAACTCCCATCCTGTTTTGATGCATGCATCTGTTTGCTTATATAGTTTCATAACCAACACTAGCCAACGTCTACAAACCCAAATTTCTCCATCACTTTTTTCATAAAAATCCAAAGCCTAATAATAATAATAATGTGTTTTTGTATTGCTCTGCATACTATTGAATCATTAACCTTTTATTAACTTTGTCAAACTTGTGGTGCCCTTTTATAAGATCACACTGATCACCATTCAGTAATTTTCTTAGTTTTGGGACTAATTGTATTGTTAGTATAGTCATAAAAACCTTTTAGTAGTAGTAGTTTAAGATCAAAATAGGCCTGTAGGAGCTGAGCTTCACCAGATCCTTCCCCTCTTTTCTGATGACCACCGTTACAGACCTTTTACATGATAGTGGAATAAATTCCCCTTTCAATATACTTCTTCTTTCAGCTTTTCCTGGTTAGAGGTTGCCACAGCGGATCATCTGTCTGCTCATGATTGGCAGTGGAGTTGTACAGTGTTGAGTTGCCAGCCCGGTGCCCAACCTTCCACAAAAGGCGCACACACTCACACCTAGGGCCAATTTAGAGTGTCCAATCCACCTACTGCTTGTCTTTGGGATGTAGGAGGAAACCCACGCGGCCAACATATAATATCAAATGTCTAACATTTCCTTGCCCATTCGGCTACAAAATTTTCACCAGGCTGCCATCTGTTCCAGGTTTCTTACCCGGGCCAGATAATTTTTAATTCCATCTTTTTGCCTTTTTTTTTTTCAAATTCTCTCCCTCTTGTTGCCAGTAAACTGGATAAGTGTAATCCTTGGAAGAATGCCTCCATAGCTGCCTTCTGCCCTGAACTTCCTTCCTCTTCTGTGTAAAGCATAATATAATTTCTGATAACTCGCTGTGGTTTGTATCAATCCTACCTATGTTGTTATCCCTCCGTTTAGTTACAATTTTTGGACCTAATATACTAAAGTTGCCTTAGTGCTTCCAGGTACTTTTTTTTTTTCTCCTTTTCCCGTCTCTCTTTCATTGTCACCAGTGTTCTGAGTTTCTTTCATTTTTTTCAAGGTATCACTTCTTCCCTTCTCTTTTGATTTAACTCTGCTAGCAAGTTACTTACTTTTTCATATAGCCAGACCTGAAACCCATGTGTTTTCATTAAGTATGTGTGGAAGCACCACCCCCTCCCAATTTTTTTCTTTTAATTTTTTAATGTTACTGGTACATGATCCAAGATTGTTATTGGTTGTTTGCAGAGGCTAATAACATTCAGGAGATTTTCCACCAAGATATAAAACCTATCCAGTCTAGCCCCGTATTTACATTTCCAGATATAATGCATGTTATCCGTGTCCATATGTCCAGCCATCCCTCTATCCTTAACCCCTTTCTCCATTTTCCACATGGTGTCATTTCAACAGTGGCAGTCATCTAGAGGCAAGGTACACATGTAACCTAGCAGTTTGTCTATTTCCAAAGGCCATTTCACCCAAACTTAAAATGACAGTCTGTGTGCATGTGCAAGTGTGTGTGTGTGTGTGTGTGTGTGTGTGTGTGTGTGTGTGTGTGTGTGTGTGTGTGTCACTTTCTCTCTCTGTCTACTGCTTCAATGTATTCTCATGAAATTTTCATAAACTCTGTAGTCCCACTTTTATTAGATGTCAGAATCTCCGATATATACATGCCTATCACTCTAATTGAATTGTATGCATTTCCAGTATAACGTAGAAATGACAAACTGTCACTTTTTAGAGAGAAGAGCATTGCTTTTGACTGTCATGTCATAAGACCACACTGATCATATGATTCAGACGCATACTAATTTTGTTAGATTTTGTTAGCTTAAGAAAATTCAAAATGTGCATGTTTACTGTGAAATGAATGGCAAAAGCAGAACTCCAAGATGGTTATACAAGACTACTAGTGGTTCCTACCAGTAAAAAACCCTCAATTGTGTAACTATGCAAGGTACTGCATCATATTGCTTAGAATATGTCCTAAGCCTCTGCTGCAGAATGCACTTAGCTGTTGATTTTTGTCACAAGATACATACCCAGCTTTATCTTTATTTAAATTTTATATGCATATGAGGGGGAAGTCATAAGCACAGTGGAAAAATGTTTCCTTTTAGGATTGTAACTTGTGTAACAATAACTCAGTAAAATATTATAGACCATTACTATATTCTGCATACTGAGCAAAAGTTCAACAGAACACCTATAGTGAAATTGGAATATAATCCAAAATTTCAGGCTGTAGCTGTGAACACTTCTGAGCCACTGAATTTAATGCTATTGCTTTAAATGTCAGGTTTTGTTCCCCTTTGAAATTTCATTATGAAACTTTTAGTCAATAAGAGTAGGGTATTCTGCTTAAAAATGATTTTTTTACCCTTAGGGGTTTTATTGCAGGACTACTCTGAATTTAACTGTACTACTTTAGTTACTCTAGTCGGGGGGGGGGGGGGTCTCAAAATCAAATGACTACTGGTTCAGTATGAAAGATAGCAAACTCAGGCAAGAGCCACATTCTTCATGACCTGAAGAAATGCAGGCAGTATAGCTACAACAGTACTGTAGTCACTTCCCTCAACTGAAGTTATGCTGCTTTGAATGCTGGTGTAAATTTGAGGCCACTGCTGTAGTCTGTGTCATGCTAGCTATGGAATATTTGTTGTGAACTGTGCAGCTTCTCATAAATGTAATAAAATAGCAGCTTGGAAGCTAAACTGTGAGCAGTGTCTTAACTGTGTTTCTGAAGATGGCAGTCTTGCGGAATGAATAGACCATTTGAGTGCCTCTATTGAAAACTTTTGTTGAGCGGGGTCATGCAGGGGCTGGGGGATCATCGACCTGAGCCTTCATCTCTTTTTGCACACATACTGTTCCTGTCTAATATGCCTCTTTAGGGAGTGTGCACCACTTATGACTTTGAGAAATTCACACAAATAGCTATGTTCTACTAGTGGCGTCAACAACCCCATCTCAGCAAGCAGTGTCTGTGGTCATTTAATTGCCATTTACTTTTATACATAACCTGCCATCTCCACAAAAAGATGAAAAACATAACATAACACATCCATAATAATGTATTTAAGCTTGTTTTATACAACACTGTTCGCTTATAAGCAATATTTATGATCATTCAACAGCAGTAACATAATTGTCCTGTGCTTTCACACATAGCATGCCTCCTTACTCTTCCCTCAAAAGAAGGTCAACTTTTGCACACACCTCTGATGTTTGACTAAAGAATTGAAGAAATTACTATAGTAATTTATATTCATAGGTAAGTACTAGGCTAGCTGCCCTTATGGGCCATTTTAAGCTTAGACAATTTTCCTTAAAGGTGAGAACTGAACCCTGTACCTTGTGTCTGTAAGGTACACTCCTTAACCATTAGACAAACCATCGACTTGTTTCTGTCAGAATCGTAATGCACTACCCCTAGCAAGCCTTAGCACTGATTTCTTCACACAGATCATGTAACTGCTCTGTGTTTTCACTCTTACATCCTATCCCTCAAAACTAAAATAGCCATGCTGTGTGCATATTTGTGATGTCAGATTGCGAAAAAAGTGAAAGACGTAGTTGCCTCAGTAATGAATTTCATTTTGTTGCTAATAACCTCATGTTGTTCTTTGGACAAGACATACAGGTGATATAACTACCCTATGCCTAAACACGCTACCTGCCTTTCTATCTAATATTGGGGCTTGGTGCAGTGGTAAAGGTGTTTGACTCCCAGAACCAAGGTGTACAGGGTTTGATTCTCACCTTTGGAAAAGAAATTGGTGAAGCTTAAAATGGCCTATTAGGAAAGCTGGCCTAGTAATCAGCTATGAACTTTAGGCTTGTTTGCACAGAGCTGAACTGAGGTGGGCTACCAGCCATAACTCTGAGCTGAGATACCAGATGACTAGAATCTTCTGAGCTTCCCAAAAACCAAAGTTGCCTGTTTTTTTGCTTATTTATACTACTTTCTGCACTTTTTGTTGCCCACCACCTACTTTTATACTGTATTCATGTACTGCTATTGTCTGCCTTACTCTGCCTGTTAAATTAAATGTTATTGCTGTTTTCACTGTTAACAAAGCTGTCTTTACTATTTTCACTGTTTAAGCATTTGGTAGCATTTTTTGCAGTTGCAAAGCAATCTGTTCTGTTTGTTCTGGTTTTCCCGACAAGCAGCGTTAAAATAACTGACTTGTTAGCTGTTTAAAACATTCTTTAGAGTCTCCTTGCTGATATTCTGCTGTTTTAAATGTTTTTTTACTGTCGTGCTGCTATTGTTCTGCTGTATTAAACGTTCTGTAGTGGTTCCTGCTGAAACTAAGCTGGCGTGTAGCTGTAGCATAGTCGAGATACAGATTTGCTGCATCTGGGTGTGTTGGTAGTGGCTGACTTTTTGTAGTGGCTGTTTGTTTTGATCATGTTTTCCAGGCCATCTTGAATTGGAAGGGGCTTTTTTGCACTCAAGTGAGAGGATTGTGCTGATTGGAACCTGTCTGGTGAAGGGTAGTTGGTTTAGGGCTTGGAGTAGACATCCTCATTGGTCCTTTTGAAACTTTTTAAAATGTCTTTTCAAGTTTTTAGCTTCTGGTATTTAAGCCCTGCATTTGAGCAGGTTTCTGCTTGTTTGCACATTGTGCAGGACCAGGCACTTTGTGCACCATATCCGGCCAGATTAATTCAACATTTTTTCCCTTGGATACAGCTGTAGCACATTGGTGTAGCCCTCATCCTCAATACTTTTCCGGTCAAAGAAGTACTGCTACAGAGCTGAAACCTATTAAACTACCAACAAAAAACCCCGGCAGAAATATTCATCCACCGAACTCTTCCTTGATTGAATCTGAAAGCCTCCCTTAGTGATGACAGCTTAAACCTAGCATTGTGGACAGTTGGACTACCCTTGTTTCTCCTGCCAACTTTTTGACTTGGGTATCGGCAGTGTAGCAATTGCCTTATGCACTCAACCACCCTCTACTAATAACTCACTCTAGAAGAGAGTGTGAGAGATGTATCTACACCAAGAATCTAGAATTTATGCTGTCTCATAACTAAAACAGTGACACAGAAGAGGTCGTCAACCCACCTACCACTACACATGCACATAGTATGCATCTAAGACAAAAATCAACATACGCAGAGGTTCTCTCAAGAAAAAACTACCAAGACACCAGAGACCTCCAAAACACAAGTCTGCTACAGCTAACACAGTCTCCACAGCACCCATGACGCACAGCAACACCAGTGTCTCACCTACCAAACCCATAAGGTGTAACACTCAATAAAACTAATTTTGTAGTCATTGGAGACTCAGTAGTGAGACAGACAGATGTCCCACTCACCAGGTTGAACAAGGAGAAAGTCACAGTCAGCTGCCTGTCTGGTGCCAGGATTTGTCAAATCCTGCATGCACTCAGGTCTCACAGCAACAAGTACCATTATGACTCTGTCATAGTTCATGAGTAGGGGTGAATAACCTGAGATGTACCTCACTGGACTATATGAAAAGAGACATGATAGAGCTCTCTGAGTATGTGTCCCAAGCAGGTTTGTCTCTAACCTTAAGCAGCATACTACCCTCGCCTAGAATGATGCCACACTGTAAACAAAAGATGATTGATTTCAATAACTGGCTTAGTTTTTGATGACACTCAAAGGGGATCCAGTTCCAGTCAGCCTGGGAAGCCTTGGTCGACCAACATCACTGCTTTGCTAGAGACTGTTTGTACCTGGCACCTCTAGGCTTTCATCTGCTGGCAAAGGCTCTTGCCTTCCCTATAGTGCCTTTTTTAGGCAAGGTCTCGAAAACAAACTTACAGACATAAACTTTGTCAGTAATAACAAAATATAAGGGTCATACTGCTAAACGCTAGGAGCTTAAACTAAAAACTGCACACCCTGGAAGCACTTGCATCACTGGAAGATGTAGATGTCTGTGCAGTCACAGAAACCTGGTTCAAGGCCTCAGGCAGCACCCTTGCCTTGCAAGGCTATAATGCTTTCTATGCCTTCAGACTGCAAAATGAATGTGTGAGAACCAAAGGCACCAGTGTTTCTGTCTGCATTACAGTTAAATTCACCTCCCGTCTAGTTAGACTGGACAACTCCATGGAGGTGCTCCAAGTTCAGGTTACAGTGGGCAAGATCCCCCATTCAAGTCATAGCCATAGATCCCCCTCCATGAGTCATGACATGCATGAAGACTACTTGACCAAACTGGAGACAATCCAAATATTACTGAACACTCTGGTTATGGGGGATTTCAATTATCCCATTGTCAATGGGAAATCTATGCCAGCCCTAACTTGCTAGCACAAAAGTTCCTTGACTTTAACTGAAATGCCCTGGAACAAATTGTTCATACCCCAACAAGAGGAACAGACGTACTAGATCTGGTCCTGACTGACATGTCAACAGATGTACTACTGCAACTATCAGACCCTCATTAGTTAAATATGATAACAAGTCAGTCACCTTCAACCTGACACTAACACCAGAACTCACAGTGGATAAAAATCAGACTAAAAAACTTCACCAAGGCAAACTATACCCTCCTAGATGAAGGTATAAATGCATTCCAAGTCCCACCCCCAGCTGGAAGTGGTAACTACACCGAAGCTTACACTACAGCCCTGTACAATCACTTGCATAAGTGTGTAGACAGCTGTACCAGAAAGAATCAAAGCCAGAGCCACATGGAAAAAGAAGCCATCATGGTGGGCATCCAGCACCAACTAACTTTACAGTAAATGCAAAAAGTTGCTGTCCAAGCAAACAAAGGCAAGACCCAAACAATGGAAAAGCACCTTCCTCAGCCTCAACAGGCAAATAAGACAACTTGTCAAATCATCTAAGAGCTTCTTTGAGAAAAACTTAACAAGCACAGCCAAGGATAATAATAAGGCTTTTTAAAGCTACATGTTGTTGTTGTTTTGTCTTTCGGCTTTTCCCGGTAAGGGGTCGCCACAGCGTAACTCCGGTCCACTAATGATTGGCAGTAGATTTTTATGAAATGCTGAGGTGCCAGCTCGACGCCCAACCTTCAACGAAGGCACGCCCATTTATGCACGCATGTGTTTTGAACTGCGGGGAGGACATGCAGACTCCACACAGAAGGCACTCCCAAGCCAAGCCAAGAATCGAACGGGAGAACCTGTTGCTGTGAGGTAACAATGCTACCACTGTACCACTGTGGCATATGTAACCTAAAAGGTGGGGCCCAAGCATGTGCATAAAAAGTGACCAACTGTATCACACACACTGACCCCACAGAGATAGCAAACCTGCTAGCGGATAGGTTTGGCTAAAATTTCAGTTTCTTATCCCCTCCAAACTTCTCCCCTGCCCCACGTATCTGAAGAACAGATCATCAAAGCCTTGTCCAAGGTAAAAAAAAACACAGCTATGGTGGGACCGAACTAGCATCATCAAATACCCTTTTCAGTCGTAGTCTAACCACAAGCTTTGTTCCTGCGTAATGAACATCAGCAGTTATTCCCCTCTGCAAAGGTGGCCCAACAACAGACCCAGGGAATTATAAACCAGTAAGCCTGACAGCCTTCTCTGTAAGGCAATGAAATGCATCATTATGGACCTCATAAATAAAGACATAGGCCACTTCCAAACCCTGGATCCTTCCCAATTTGGCTTCGTGAAGGGCAGATCCTGCCTGTTAAATCTGATGGATTTTTTCAAAAATGTGACCAGGGCCATTGACAAGAACAAATCTGTGCACACAGCATACCTCAAATTGGCAAAGGCTTTCGATACAATCCCACACTTGGGCATTACTGATAAACTTAGCAAGCTGAATATAATCCCCTTCGCTGTAAGATGGGTTGCCAACTGGCTCACAAACCGGACACACACTATCGAAGTGTGTGACTCCACATCAACCAGCAGATCTGTTACCAGCAGGGTAACACAGTGTTCAGTGCTGAGCCCTCTACTGTTTGGTATATACTTTTCAGAAGTTCAGGTCAAAACTAAGGAGTTGTGCTGACCAAGTTTGCAGACGACTGCAAACTGAGTGCAATTATTAAATCTCCAAAGGATGTCCGTATACTCCATGAGAGTCTTGTGCACACCAATAACTGGTATCTTGGTCACGGTCTCAAACTGAATGCAAAGAAATCCATCATCATTCCCTTCAACACAATGCCTCTTAAAACTATTAAATCAACAGCATTATCCTAAGTCCCCACAAAGTGATGAGACCTGGGATCACAAGTTGACTGTGACCTTAATTCGACCACCATATGTCTCCTATAGTAAGGGAGGCTTTCTGTAGCACTCTTGGTTAGAAAAGGCATTGCCTCAAGAGCAAAAGTATAACCCCTCTGTACTCTGCACTAATCTGGCCCATAATTGAGTATAACGGCCCATTCAGCATATACCATACAAAGCACCTGCAGCAATTGGAGAGACGTTAGAAGTTTCTAATGAAAACGATAAAGGGACTCCAGCATGTGCTGTACACAGACCGACTAAAGTCTCTGTCACTATAGTCTGTATCATATAGACTTCTTAGGGGGAGACTTATGCCTGGCTTACAGAACAGTTTCAGACCCAAACCTAATGAACTTGCTCCATATCCATAAATCAAGCGGGACTAGGGCTGACCATTCCAGGGACCTAAATATGGCCTGTGATGTAAATAGGACATGCTGGAGGGACAGATTTATCTCCCAGCGACTGCTGTGTCTTTGGAATAGGCTACCTCTTCAAGTGAAACAGAGCACCTCTATGGCACTGTTCAAGAGGAGCTTGGAAGAGTGGATGGGGCACAGTAGATTCTCACTGGGAATAGCGCCCACAACCCTCCTGGACATGGGCATCAATTACTAAATGCAATCTTGGCTATTAACTAACATTTCTATAGTATTACATTGGGATAAAACAGCTAGACTTGAAATGACCTCCAAGATGATAGCCTAGTAATCTCCTGCGATCCTATGACTTCCCCCAAAATGCCACTTTCTGCACATCTCGCTGATTTAATTGTGATAATAATAAAATAACAAATGATGACTAATACATTTCATTTTGTTCCTGTGTGACACTTTACACTTCCCCCACAGCAATTCTGTTTCAGGGATCAGTGTACTCCACTTAACTGCTCCCTGCTTTTATCCATAGATTGCCCCTCCAAAGCATAAAGCTGCTTGTGGTGTTACATTTTCACTTCTTCACCCATTTGCCATGATGGAAAGTAATACTGGATTATGCTGTTGAAATTTGTACAGGTGGATCTGTTTTTCTAGCAGGACATAAATCAAAACACATATTTGCTAAAGAAAACTATACCTGAAGATGAGAGTGTATACTCCTCCTAGCACTATTTAGGCAAGTAACTGGAGACTGTTGGAAAGCACTGACATTGTTTGCTATTAGCAACTGCTCTGTGGTGTTTGGAGTACATATCAATAGGATAGGAGATGAGTACTAATGCCCTGTTACTGAATTTGCAGGGTATAGTTGAGTTGTTAATGCACATGACTTGTCCTTTCCAGGTTACATTACAATTAAATTTTAATGGGTAGATCTGTGGTAATTATTTGGCTAGTATAAGGGGGTAGTACTGGGGATGTTAAAGTAAAAAGGAGCAGTGGGAACAGACCCGAAACAGCTGCTGGTCATCATGCAAAGGTGGCAAAAAGAAAAGTATAGCATAACAAAACCCATTGTCATGTTGTATTCTCTAAACTCCAGCTTCTAAAACAGAGAGATCACATAGCCCTGGTGCTGATTACTGTCCTGTTTACTGTCCTTAACAATGTGGAATGCAGCAAATTGTTATGACCTCAGCAAAAGTGCAGCCTCTGCCCTACACACTAGCCATTGCTTTTCCTAGTTTAAATAGTCCTTTGCTGGGAGAGGACCATCTGTGCTGCCTATTTTCCTTGATTCTGGCTACTTCGTTTGTAAAGTTTCCCATTCCAGTATGCACTCTGTGCCATGGGTTATTTTGAATGAAGAGTACTGTGCCACATTGAGCTGATGGTGTGCGAATGGCATGCACTATGATGCACATTCACAAGTCACCACTGGCGTGTGTCTTGTTAATCGAGGTATAGCTCAACACTTCAGTGCAGTGATTCATTGGAGTAAGAGTAGCATGAACTAGTCTTCTGCTATGCTTGCTTGTCTGTGATTTTTATTTTTATTGTCAATAAAAGAATTGCTAAACTTTACATTTTAGCTTTGACTGTACAGTCCTAAAACAGAATCTGGAATTTGAGAACGTTTTACTTCTGGAATATTTCATATGACCTTCTCAAAGATTTTGAATAATATTGATGTTTCTTTCCTTCATTTTGTTAACTGGGAGGGTGCTGTGGTACCAGAGTCTCCTTTTCCTTGTGCAGGCTGGTAGACTACAGCAAGGGTAGCAGGAAATAAAGGAATACAATGATGCATGGAAATATGAGAATGCATTGAAATTAGCACATCCTCAGGGAGGAACAAATGATTAGATTTGTAAATACCTGTATATGCAAAATACAGCAAGCTCATTTAGGTACATTTGTAAGCATGTGGCATACACCAGATTTTCATTAACTATTTTTATTTTTATTTGTTTTTTTGTGCAAAGGATATGAAGAGAAAACTAAATCTGAGCAGGTGATTGCATATACTGAATTAAGAGTTGCTGTTAAAGAGGAAGCAAGTAACATTTGTTTTTAGAAAAGAGCAGCAGTAGCAAAGTATTCATTTCTCAAATCCAGTCGAGCCTGATAAGTTCGACCGCATGCTGCGCTGTATTAATCGGGAATGGTCTGAATGATGAGAGAGATGGCAGAAGCAAGGTTAGGTTGGAAATGTGTAGAAAAGCCTTTCTCAAGTGTTTTTGCTGAAATTAAAGCATAATGGAATAATCTTGTTGAGGTAGGCCTAGTTTAACCTTTCTTCACTGAACCCTGAGGATAACTTTCAGCTTTCGTTTTAATGCTTTATTAAGCAGACTTTGTATTTGCTGATTTATGATTATTTTATTTTATTTTTTATTTTACATTTGTTGACCGGGCTAGTCTAACTGGATATATGTCCATTTTCAGTAGAGGCCCGGGGAGAAAAGCTCCAAGCATAGGCAGTAACAAACAATACATTATATACAATATTAACAAGAGTTGTAATACATTATTCAGATTGTACACGAGAGAGGCTAGTATAGTGTCTTATAGTAGGATTAAGTTTATAAAAATACTGAGAACAAACAACATATGAGAGAAAAAAGAGAAAAATATATATGAATATAGAGGAAATAGTAGTCTAGAGATTTGTAAAAACATTTATTTATTTATTTATTTTTTTATTCTAAAATTAGGTTAGCTTACATGTTATTACAGGTAATCAGCATAGAGTAGTAGAGTAGAGAAGTAAAGGGAGTGTAAGATGGGACACTGAGGTATCAGTCAGGGTTGGAGCAGGGACAAAGCCAATGAATATTAAGATGTTCTGTGAGATTTTTTTAAAAAGCATTGAGGATGCACAAGTTGAGAGTTCACGTGGAAGATGGTTCCACATTTTTCCCACTGTGTTGGTGAAAAGCGAGGCCCCAGCTTTGTTGTTGGATTTAATGGTCGAAACTAGAAGCCTATTAGCTGAGCGTAATGTAGCCAGATTTTTATAGGGAGTAATCAGATTAGTGAGTATTGGGGTATTATTAGGGTGGTAGAGGATCTTTTGGGTGATAAGTTTTTGACAAAGTAGATGGTTTTGGAGTTATAACCATCCCAGTTGTTTGAGGTTGATACAGTGGTGAGTTCGATAGGGGGTGCCAGTGGCAAATCTGGCTATGTTGTTATAGCTGGTTGCTAATTTGTTAAGGTTGTTTTTAGATAGATTGGTATATATGGCAGAAACATAGAATAGGGTAGAGATCAGGTGGGTTTGAGCAAATAGTGGTTCTAGCTGTTTGGGTAAGGAAAGGCTTGATTCTATAAAGGGAGCCTAGTTTTTTGTTAACAGATTTTATGGTAGTATTGATATGGTCATCATAGCTAAGGTTGTTGTCAATTGTTATTCCCAGGAAATGGGTTGTAGTGTCAGGGGAAATGCTAGTTCCATTATTAGAAGTTATTGTGAAGTGAATTTGTGTTGACTTTTGAGTAGGAGCAAAGAGCAGTAATTTAGTTTTATTTTAGGGTTCAGGAGGAGGCAGTGTTGCATAAACCAATTTTCTACAGTGTTAAATACTGACTGGGTGAGGGCCTGGAATGAGGTTATGGACTTGGCTGAGCATATTAAAGCTGAGTCATCTGCATATTGAATGCAGGTGGCTTGAGGAATTTTGGTATTTAGATCATTAATAAATATTAAAAAGAGAAGAGGGCCTAGAATAGAGCCTTGGGGTACTCCAGTGTTCACAGGAAGGGGTATGGAAAGATTATTGTCCCAGAGCACAGCTTGCTGCCTGTTTTCTAAATAAGATTTAAACCAAAGTAGTGCTTGTGGGTTGAGTGAGTGGGCTTTTAGTACATCAATAAGCAGGTGATGATTAACCATATTGAAGGCTTTTGAAAGGTCGATAAATATTGCAGAGGAAAGAGAGTTAATAATTACGATTTTTATTTATACAGTCAGAAAAGGATAGCAGGGCGGCTATTATGCTGTGGAATGGTCTAAAACCATGTTGGCAGTTAGCAAGTAAATTATTATGGAGAAGGTGGTCAAGGAGTTGTTGGTGGATGCATTTTTCCATTATTTTGGCTATTGGGGAGAGTAGGGCAATTGGGTGAAAGTTGGAAAGGTCAGTGGATGACCCACCTTTATGTAGAGGGATGATGTGGGAGACTTTCCATGTGGAAGGGATTGTGCTCTCTGTAATAGTTCTATTTATAAGGATGGAAATGGGATAGGCAATGGCTTTAGCTGCAATTTGCAGGTATTCTGCTGGTAGGCAGTTAGCAGAAGGAGTGCATGGTTTGAGTTTTTGAAGGAAGTTGCAAATGAGGGAAGTGGGTACAGGTTGAATATGAAAAGTGGGAACTGTTTGTTAGGGGTATTTAACGATTAAGTACTAAGAGGTGGTAATGTATTAGCTAGAGTTTGGATGGCTTCAGTAAAGTAATGATTAAAGGCATCAGCAATTTGCTTAGGGTTGTTATAGGTTCATAGGTTCTATGCCTATCATTTTGCTGTGCCTCTGATGCCTATCATTTTGCTGTGCCTTATGGGTGATACCTGATGGGACAGGGGTTTTAGAGTCACCTGGCTGGAGTAGTTTGTTAATGCCTGACCAGAACTTTTGTGGTTTTTGTTGGTGGGTTTGTTAGAGGTGGCGGTAGAAGTGTTTTTTGTCTAGGAGAATATCTTTTTTTGGTGGCATTTCTTAGTTGTTTGAAGTAAATGTGATCAGAAGGGCTTTTAGATGTTCTCCATTTGGCCCAAACTTTGTTTCTTAGGAAGATCTTCTGCTTAGTTTGTTTAGTGAGCCATGGGGCAATCTTGGTCCTAATTTGGGAGGAGCAGCAGGGGGCATGGTAATCTAGGATTTTTAGGAATCTAGTATTAAAGTAGGTGACTGCTTCATCAAGTTGCAGATGGTACAGTGGTGACCAGTCACATGCTTTCAGTTCATTTTGGAAGCTCTCTGGTTGAAAGTGTTTTTTTTAGATCGGGTGGTTTTGTAAATATTATAATTAGGGATATGAATTTTTTGTTTAATTATATAGGTTAGAGCATGGTCGCTGATATCATCAGGAAGGGTTCCTGGTTTATAAGTGCCAGGATGACTGTTAATAAGTATCCAGTCTAGGGTGGATTCCTTACCACTTGATTTATGGATTCTAGTAGAGGTGGTTATTAATTGTGAGAAACCATACAGATTTATGTGATTGATAGGATTGGGCAAGCTACATGTAGCCCAGTCTATGTTAGTCACCTAGTACAATAGTTTCCTGAGGTAGGTGGGTAGAGAGACAACTAAGTAAGTTTTCAAGAGTATTGATGTTGTTACCAGGAGGAAGATAGGAACAAATTAGATAGATGGATTTAGAGTTGTTGATTTGAAGTTTAGCAGTAAGGGTTTCTGCATTAGGATCTGTGGGTAGGGCCACATTGAAGGGTGAAACTTGAAGCTCTAATTTATATAAGATGGCTACACCTCCCCCCTTTTTGGTTTTGCAATCACATCTATGGATGTTATATCCAGGTGGGCTAATTTCGTGGTCATGAGTTGAGGGCTTTAGCCATGTTTCTGTAATACAGAGAATATCAAATGTGTGTATCTGTAAGAGTGCATGGAGGTGGGTAATTTTATTGATAATGCTACGGATGTTAAGGTGAGCTATGAGGAGGGAGTTAGCGTGTCTTTTTGGGGTAATGGAATTATGTGAAGTGAGGTTTTGTGGGTTACTTGTAATTCTTGAATTGGGGCCAGGGTTTGGATGAATATCACCATCTTATAGGGGATGCTGCTGAGGTTTTTGTAATATCTTTAGGAATGAGTAGTAGTTATTTAGGATTTTTTTGTTATGGAAGTAGGTAATATGGGAAGATCTATGATATCTAGGGAGTATATAGGTAGAAGTGGAGGTTATGTTAATGTGGTTAAGAGAGATTCCATGAGAACCTAGTAAAGTTTGATGGTGGGGGTAGTGTAGTTTAGGCAGAGACAAGTGTTCAATGAAGGTTAGTCTGTAGGGTAGAGTTAGAGAGGCTAGAATAGTGGTTAAGAGTAGTATGTTTGTGTATGTAGAGGTATGTGTTGAGGCCATTTTCATGTGTGGGTTGAGAGGTAGAGTAGGTAAGGGGATGGAGTCTAGAAGAATGCTATAGTAAAGGTTCTAGAGGGAGAGAGATATGTTAGCAGTAGAGAAGGTTAAGTGGGGAAGTTGTAATAGTGCACTAAAAATGGAGATGGTAGTAGGAGAAAAAGCTGTATAATGTTAGCAATACAGGATGTAGTAGTGTGGAGGTGTTGGGAAGAGGGTAAGACAAAGTGTAGAGTTACTTTAAGGATTTAATGAGGTTAGAGGTGGGGCTGTTAAGTAGAAGATGTAAGTGATAGGGTGGTTGGGGGAGTGGGTGTGGCTGAAGAAGTATAAGGCTGAGTGCACTGGGGGTGGGTGGTAATTGGGGGTGGGGTAGGGGAGCTGAATGAGCCCACAGGGCGAATGGAGCGGGGTGGAGCAAGTAAGGTAGGTACAGCAAAAAAGTTATCAGCTGTCTTTACAAGTAGGGGAAGAACAAGGTAGAAATGTCAGTGTGTAACCTTAATGTAATATAGCTTGTCTTAAATGAGTTTTAGTTAACGTAGTGTGGGTGGAAGTAGCAAGAGTTTAGCAGGGGGAAAGGAATATATAGGTAAGGACAAGTTAAGACCTATGGTATTTGCATGTAATAAACAGTCTGGTATAAATACTGCCACCTAGTGGGCAGCCGGGAATATAGGAGCTAGTAGAGGTAAGTAAGAGGATTTCCCCAGACAAAAAACAAACTGTGGCTTAGGGAAAGGAAAAAAGAAAAGGTTGGAGGAGAGGTAGCTAGGAGTCTGCGGTAGGATGCTGAGTCTTACACAGAGGGGTTTACAGGCATACTAGACACTGGGTAAAAACAAAACAGGTAATTAGCTACATACGTGTACAAATGTTTAAGGTTGTAAGCTTTCTATGAAGCCAGGGAAGCAGACAGTTTCAGGGGAGTCTTCAGGTAAGCAGGTGATTTCCTTTTACAATTTTTGCCAGGGATGGAGCACTCGGAACACTTTAATGTACAAATGCTTAAGGCTATAAGCTTTTTATGAAGCCAGGAAAGGCTATAAGCTTTTTATGAAGCCAGGAAAGCAGTCAGTTTCAGGGGAGTCTTCAGGTAAGCAGGTGATTTCCTTTTACAATTTTTGCCAGGGATGGAGCACTCGGAACACTTTACGTGAGTCAGGACAAGCAGCTCTACCGCAAACATATTACCAAGGGAGTAAGGATGCTAAAGAGTGGGGGTTAAAAATGGCAACATAGGTATATCTTGGGATAAATAAATTCAGGGCTGGAAACAGGCTAGGGGGAGAGGATATAAAGGAAGTTAGTGGCAAGGTCCGGGGTTAGGAACAAGGCGGGGCAAGAGAGTAAGAGAGGGATCGGAGGCGAGAAGAAAAAGCAAGTAAGGTAGGCACAGCAAAAAAGTTATCCGCTGTCTTTACAAGTAGGGAAAGAACAAGGTAGAAATGTCAGTGTGTAACCTTTAATGTTACAAAAGTTAAAAGATGTATGTTATTGATGTATGTTAACATAAGTAATCCTTGACTGATGACGTTTAGTTCTTATTTGTTTTTATTTCATTAGTGTCAGTCAGTGCAGTGTGTTTTGCCTTGGAGGTAATAACGTTTTTCATTCTGGGATTTCTGTGGCATGTTGCGTTTGTGTTTGGATTATTACATATTTTTGAACTTAAGTTCACTGTAACTCTTTTAACTCAACAACATTTTAAAAAATATACTTTTCTATGTTCTCGTTTTTTGAATCTTCCCACCTGATAAAAAAGAGCATATTTAGGCCTCCTCGTGTCAGTTACCTGACTTCTACATTGCTACAGGGCAAACTGCTTTGTAGTCATGTGTATTGAATGCTCTGTATTCTTTTGTTAATATTTCTGCGGTTCTGTGAGAAGTACAGGGCTGAAGGGAGAAATGGGTGTGCTTTCAAGTGATACTGTCTGACATAACTTCAGAGAATCTATAATCCCATAATGGGATCTTTGTTAAGTTAATTTAGTTACAGCCAGAGCATTCAGTGTGATGCATGTGAATGCATTCATGTGTCCATGGCTGCACTTCTGACTGTATCATGTGTATCTAGTTTTGTTCAGATGACTAGTCACACATGCAACATGGTTAAAATGTAGTGGTGTATTTTTCAGTCTGACATTGCTTTTGTCCTGTAAATATTGTGGAAATCAGCCACAAGAATTAACCATCTCACATAGTGACCACTAACATATAGCCATTACAGATGAATTTTTGACCTATGACATGAGATCCTTCCATGTACTGTTGCCACAGTGAATACTGTACCCATCCTTAACACTTACCACTAACACCACTTAGGATGTGTAGTCATTGCTGCCAGCTTCTGGAATGCCTTCCTGCACTGTTAATGCATGCCTGTACTATCCTCATATGGCCACCCCTCAATATGCAGCCATGATCCTTTGCTTAATATTATGTGCCATCTGTGTCATGTCCTGCAGATATTTTTGTTATGTTGCTGCCTGCTGTTCACTGCCAGCTCTGTCCTCCTGCTGTCACCTGGCTGCTGGTATTCATACTTTGTACTGTGTGTCTTAGGCAGGTATGACCCTAACCCCAAACAGCATACTACCTTCACCAAGAATGATACCACAATACCAACAAAAAATAATTGACTTCAACAATTGGCTTAGTTTTTGGTGTCATTCCAAGGGGATCCAGTGTCTATCTGCCTGGGATGACATGGTTGACAGGCCTCGATGCTTTGTCACCCCTGGGATTCCAGATCCCCGCCCCATTGTGCCTTTTTAGGCAATGTCCCAAAGGCAAATCTTCCAGCATAAAAGCACTGTCAAAAACAAATTAAAGATCATGCTGCTTAACGTTAGGAACCTTAACCTGGAAATGCACTCACTGGAGGCTCTCCTCCCACTGGAAGATAGTGACGTCTTTGTGGTCATGGCAGTTTGATTCAGGGCTAAGGAAGAGCACCCATGGCTTACTAGACTATACCTCATTCCACACATTTCAACCCCAAAATGAGGTTGTGAAGACTAAATATGGTGGACTGTAACTACTTCAGGTGCAACTGACAGTTGGCAAGACACCAATCCAAGTTTTAGCCAGCTATAGACCCCCCCCCCTCCATGACTCAGAACACCCACTCCTGCTCCTACCTGGATCTACTTGACTCCATCAAAGTACCTCCTAAAACCCTGATCCTTGGTGACTTCAACTACCCCACTGTAGACTGGGTGAATTATTCCTGCAATAATGCACTCACCCAACAATTCCTTGACTTCATCAGTTCTGACTCACTAGACCAGCTCGTCTCATCCCCCACAAGGAGGAATAACCTTTTGGACTTGGTTCTCACCAACATGGGTGACTGCTGCACCACTCCCACAGTATGTTCTTCCCTGGTAGGTCGTGTCTCCTAAACCTGATTGACTTCTTTGAAGCAGTCAACAGAGCCGTGGACAAGGGTAAGGTGCTGCACACAACCTATCTTGACCTCGCCAAGGCTTTCAACACCATCCCCCACTGTGGAATTATAGATAAACTCACTAGACTGGGCATAACTTCCTATGTCACAAGATGGGTGGCCAACTGGCTCACTGACAGAACCCACACAGTGCAAGTAGCCAACTCCAAATCCAACTTCAGACCAGTGACAAGTGGAGTACCACAGGGCTCGGTCCTGGGTCCTCTCCTATTTGGCATCTACTTCTCAGACATCCAGGCTTATACAGCAGGTCTTTGGCTAATGAAGTTCGCAGACGACTGCAAACTAGGTGCCATAATAGAATCACCTAATGATGTGGACATTCTACAAAGGGGCCTCAGTGAGACTGATGCTTGGTGTCAAAAGTCATGGCCTCAAGCTCAATGCCAAGAAGTGCATTGTCATCCCCTTTGGGAAAAACGCTGTACCCATGAACTACCACATAGGCAGTAGCCTACTAAACACCGAAAGTGTGATGAGACCTTGGGACACATGTGGACAGTAGTCTCTCCTTTGATAATCACATTTCCACAGTAGTCAGGAAATTCTTCTTCGTGGCACACCTCATCACAAAGGTGTTCACTTCCAGAAAAAGTGGTCATTGTTCCTCTTTACTCATCCCTCATCAGATCCATTATAGCGTACAATGCCCTGTTTGGCAAGACATCTAGAACAACTAGAAAGGCCAGAGACATACCTCACTAAGAGAATTACTGGCCTCAAACAGATGCCATACACAGACCGTCTCAAAAACTCCAGCTCTACTCCATCGTTTATCGCCTACCCAGAGGCAATCTCTGCCTAACTTACAAAGCCATGTCAATCCCAGATCTGTTGGACATGCTACACTTAAAGAAACCCCAATCCCACAGAGCCACACACTCCTGGGACTTAAACCTTGCCACCACAATAAGCAGAACATATTGGAGGGATAGATTCCTGTCCCAGAGACTTCCCATGCTTTGGAACAGACTACCCATTCATGTTAAACAAAGCTCCTCATTAGCCCTCTTTAAGAAAAATCTCAACAATTGGATGGGAAATAGGAAATTCACCCTGGGGATCACTTCTGTGACTCTGCTAGACAGGGGTGCAGGAAAATAACTTTCTTGGGTGGCGAAAGCCAGGGAGCTTTTTTGGCTAGCTTAATATAGGCCCCAGGGCCGATAGCTTAGTACATACCTATAATGAGATCAGATCATCGGTCTGTCTCATTCAAAGTTTCTGCCCCCCCATAGATGTAATCAGGCTAAAAAACGTCTCAAAAGCTGACTACAACCTCCTAAGGGAGGATATCAGTAGCTTCGCTCCACCATCACCCCCCCCCCCCAGACGATGCATACAACTTTACTGAACAGTATGCCAATGCAGTATACAAGCAACTGTACAACTGCATGGACTCAGCCATTCCCAACAGAACTAAAACCTGCTCCTCTAGGAAGCACAAACCTGTCTGGTGGACATCCTCTATCAACAGGCTTTACAACAAAAGGAAGAAACTGTTGTCCAAGGGTAATAAGGAACAAACTCCAAATTGGAAATACTCCCTCCTTAGCCTCAACAAGCAAATTAGATCCCTAGTGAAAACGTCCAAAGCCAATTATGACTCAGCTAGGCTCCAAAACAAAGGGAAACCATAAAGCCTTCTTTAGTTACATCAGGAACCTCCATGGCAAAACCCAGGTTTGTTCCAAATTAGTATTTAACTGTATCACTTACACTGATCTTGTTCACTTAGTCAACCTGCTAGCAGATAGGTTCAGTGCAAACTTCACTCCCCTGTCCTCCCAAAGGCCCTTTTGACATCCCTGATACTTGTCCTGCACCTCACATCTCAGTCGATCATGTTAAATGCCCTGTCCAAGGCAAAGAACACAGCTTCCATGGGACCTGGTAGTATCCCAGGCTGTATTTTGCACCATCTCCAGCAAGAACCAACTTCGCCATTGAGCACCTTATTCAACCACAGCCTAAGTACAGACATCATTCCAGCAGAATGGAGAACTGCCATTTTGCACAAAGGTGTTGCCACTACTGTCCTTGGAAACTATTGCCCCATTAGCTTGACAAGTCTGATTTGTAAAGCCAGGGAGTGTTTTATTATGGCTCTCATAAACAAAGTCATAGGCAATCTCCAAGCACTTGATCCGACACAGTTCAGATTTGTCAAGGGCAGATCTTGCCTGTTGAACCTGGTTGACTTCTTTGAAACTGTCACCAAAGCCCTGGATGAGGGAAAGTCAGTACATACAGCTTACCTTGACTTGACCAAGGCCTTTGACACAATCCCTCACTTGGGCATCATCGAAAAGCTAACACAACTTGCGGTAAATCCGTATCTCATCAGGTGGATGGCCAACTGGCTTACCGACAGGACCCACAAGGTCAAAACAGGTGCTGCCACCTCTGATAGCAGACCTTTTACTAGAGGAGTTCCCCAAGGATCTGTCCTGGGACACCTACTGTTTGGCATCTACTTCCCAGAGGTTCAGACAAAGCAAAATGGCTGTGGCTGACCAAGTTTTCAGATGACTGTAAGTTGGGTGCTATCATTGACTCCCTAAATAATAACATACTGCAAGAGGGTCTCACAGCATCTAATGATTGGTGCTAAAGTCATGGCCTCAAGTTAAATGCAAAAGAATGTATCATACCATTCAACAAAAACACGGCCCCTACTGATTACCATATCGGCAGGCAACCCCCTACGTACACAAAATGTGGTAAGAGACCTGGATACTCAGGTTGACAACAGTCTCGCATTCGACCATCATGTAGCGGCAGTGGTCAGAAAAGCCTTTTATTTGGTTCATCTTGTAAGTAAAGGGATTGCATCCAGAAAAAAGGAGGTTATTACCTCTCTATACTCTTCCTTCATTAGACCAGTAATTGAATAGAACTCCCTGGTTGGTGTGTACCTTTACAAACATCTGCACCAAATGGAAAGGCCACAGAAATACCTTACAAAGAGAATCCATGGCCTCCAACACCTGTCCTATGCAGGCAGTCTCAAATCACTGTCATTCTACTCACTATCATACATATTGCTCGGGGGGTGATCTGTGTCTGACCTACAAGGTAATCTCAGAACCTGCCCTACTACAGATGCTCCATATCCGCAAGTCTAACTCCTCGCTCATTACCCACTGAAAAGGCCTGAATCTAATATGCAACATCTACAAAACCTGCTGGAGAGACAGCTTTGTCTCCCAGAGGCTGCTCCATCTCTGGGATAACTTCCCATACATGTCAAACAGAGCACCTTGCTGACCCTCTTAAAGTGCAACCTTGACGAGTGGATGGGAGACCACAGATTTGTCCCAGGGATTCTACCTGTGACCCTCATTGATAGGGGTGACAGTGTTAATGCACTCAGTAACCATATGCATGCAGTATGTATATCTGTTGTGTAACAGTCTGTGAACCCATATCTCAGTGACATAATTTGTTAAATTGTACACACAAGTGTGTTCACCTCACTGAATCATGTACTGTGATCAATTTTATGAGTCACTTGGTGGTGGACATACGAATGATGTACATTGCTTGATCATTGCTTCTTTGTGTATGTATTTACAAGCTGTTAACAGAAAGATAACATACCTTACATACAAAAGATAACATACCATACATACAGAATGGCATTAATGTACTGCTCCAATACTGTAACACAGTGAAGACCTCTTAATTTTGCCATTACTGTGTATTTTTATTTATTTACATTTGTATTTATTTATGTAATTATGCAGTGTTGAGATGGGCAGGCTGGTCATTTGAACCTTTATAGCTATGATCTGGGCACATGGTTTTCCATTCAGATGAGTTTAGCAAGCTAGGAGGAAGTTGCCGATAAAAAATGGAAACTTTGGAACAATACATGCCTAAAAATACTTTGGAGGAGGAATAAGGTTTAAGGGAAGGCAAGAAATTACCAAGTTATGTAATGTTGGATTGATTATATTGCACAGAAGAATATATGTGATGTATACATGTGTTATGCTTGCATTGAGTGTGTGTGTGTTGCAGCCCAGCTTTGGTTTTAACGTACAACTATGGAGAATCTACCTTGCAAGTATTCCACAGAGGACAATTTTGTTCTAATTCAATAAAACTGTTTATTGTGCTTAGTTGATTTCTAAAAGTGGGTACCTGGGTAGAAAAACCCATACACAGATTTAGGGCGCGTCCAAACAAATAGGCGTGCCTGTAGATGTCCGGTAACTTTCAAAGACTGCAATGGCCAGTCTGTTTATTGCTTGGGTCCTGAACATGACGACACCAACTACAGTATCTGTTGGAGGCTTTTATCTGAAGTCATTGAAGCGAAGGCAGGAAGCTATCCTGGAGTACCAGGCCAAAAAGAGTCCTGCAGTCTTGTTAAGCCAGTCCACTGGGTCTGCAGGCCCACTGCAGCAGGGTAGAGTGTATGCCCCTTCCAGAAAGAAACACAAGGAGAAGCATGCCCAAAAAGAGAATGAAATGGAGACAATTGAATTTGATAGGTCTGAGGGTATTAGCTCCATTAAAGCACTCGAGCAGCCCCTGGCATCACCCTTTTTGAAGACCACCTCTCCTTTGGCCTAAGATGTGTCCCACCAGATTGAAGACCAAGCCCAGAAAGTCTGTGCTGGATGGCAGTCTTCGGACATCGATCCAGGAACAAAACTTAGTTATTAAAAAAAAGAGAAAACAGAGGCCCTATGTTATTTTTGCAGGAAGATGTGTTCACCCACAAGTCCGAACCCTGGAACAATCCCTTGTGTTCATAAATCCCCTGTGGCTGCCTTTCCCTGATGCCTATGGTGTAGGTACTTACTAGGCTGTTGCCTCCTTGTGTTCATCACCCTTCCTTCAGCCAGCCTCTCTGACAAGACTGGGCTAAGTTAGTGCAGAGTTTTTCACTTTTTACACAACCTTCAGCCAGATGTTGATATGCCCTTATGTATCTGAAACCCCTCTAAACAAAAGGAGGTATGTCCTTTGAGAGATTCCTCCAACTCTGACCCCCCCCCCCCGGCTTGTGAAGCAAACAATGAGGATATATTGGCCTCTGACTCTCCCCAAGGGACAGTTCATTTGGAAATATTTTCTCCCTTATGAGGGAACAACAAAGCAGGCATCTGTTTCCTAGAAAAGATACTTGGACCTTCATGGCCCTAAGGTCGCATAAACCTGTAATTCTTCCTCCAGTCTAGGAAACCCTGTTGGATACCTTTGAAGCTGCATCCTTGGAGTTAGACTGTCAACTATGCACCTTCAAGATGTCTGGTCCTCAGAATTATTGTATTAAAATCCCCACTGAAGAACCGCAGACAGTCTCTCTGGAAAATGCAAAGGGAACAAGGTTGCCTTTAGGGTGCAGCATTGTTTCCACTTATAGGGAAAAAAGACTGCTTGACCTGTTTAGGAAGAAAGTGTACACTCCAGTAATGTTAGCCTTCTGGACCTTAAGTAGTCAAGTCAATATTCTGAAATACCAAAGTACCAAAATCATGTTGTCAGGCAATTCCAGCATAGTTATGGAGCAGCATAAGATGAAACACTGAACCCAATTGTTCTTGATCAAGTCCAGACATTGCAACTGAATAGACATGCTTTGAAATGTAAGTACAATACTGTGCTTGCACCATCCTGAACTACTGCTGCAGTGTCATTGAGGCATTCTGGCTAAAGACTCCATCAGTATATCTGATTGTGTGGGGGTGCATTATTTTGATAACCCTGTTGAGTACGAATTTGCTCTTTAATCATCTGAAAGTATGGCTAGCACACAAACTAAAGGACAAACGGAAACTGTGGATGGAGTCTATTAAACATATATTTCACCTTTCCATCACCAAATGCAATAGGAACCACCTCTCTAATCTTTATTACTGGAGGCAGGGTAAGTTAAGACCAAAGGTAGAATGGCCACTTCAAAGAGAATTTGGTAGTAAAAGGAAAGAGAGAAGTGTGTGGCCCCAGAGCTTAGCCTCTCTATGAAAGTAATAGGAGCTTGTGCCATTCTCCTCCCTTCATACCCTGGCCTTTGTCCCTACTCCTCTCTACCACAGAGATGGGGAGCCCACTGGCCTTCTATTACCAGTAATGGTCAGACATAATTATAGACCTGTGTGTCTTACAAATTGTCTTCAGGAGATACCAACTTCTGTCTTTAATTAGACAAAAACAAGGACTACTCACCTGTACCAAAGGACCAGGGGTTTCTAGTTGCTCCCTTCCTGGCAGGAATGATAGCACAGACATAAAACTTGACCCCCTTGGGGCAGGAGACAAAAAGGTTTTACTCAAGATTGTTTCTTCCAAGGAAAGACATCCTGGATACCTGCTGTACAGTTCTTAAGGGCTAAGCAAGTTATTAAGTATTATAGAATTCTGAATGTTAACCTTGCAGTCTGTGTTGCCACTACTTGGCTCTCAGGCTTCTCTGGCAACACTAGACCTCAAAGGTGCATACCCCGACATTGTCATTTTCAAAGGGCACATAGAGTACCTGAGGTCTGTAGTGGGGCAACAGTGCTACCATGTTAGCTACTTGCCCTTTGATTTAGCTACTGTGCCCAGAGTTTTATAAAATGTCTTTTTTTAGCAACAGTACACTGTAGGGCAAATGGTGTCTGTATCTACCCATATCTGGGTGATTGCATCTCTTCCAAAGACTGTGCCTGACTAAGGTAGAGGTACTGTAGTTCACACTGGACTGCCTCAGCAGTGAGTAAAAGTTAATTTGGTATCTGTGTGGAACTGTGGGGATCCTGCCTACCATGTGGAGAAGGTAGAGTCTCTCTGTTCCTTTTCACAGTGTGGAAGAAAAAATAGTTGGAACAGCTAGGTATTGTTTGATTTTTATAGGCCAGACTGCATTCCTCTGTACTGATGGTAACCATGGCCAAATTTCACATACGACAACTGCAGTGGTTCGTATGGAATATCTGAAACCAGCAGTCTCAATCTCTAGTAATTTGTCATCTCAGTCCTACCATTTATCAAGAGGGAACTGGCATAGTATTTTGCAGTAGCTACAAATGAGGGCATGCCCTTCAGAATAGCAGTAGCTAGAAATGAGGGCATGCCCTTCAGAAGTTTCTGTCCCAAACCATTTTCATCATTGCTGGTGTCTCAGACAAAGCTTGGGGTTCCTAGTACATTGAATATCTAAGTGCACAGCAGCCGTAGACCCAAGGAGGGGAAGTGGAACATAAATACTAAAGAAATGATGGTTTTCATTCAAGCTGTCAAAGCCATCAGGACAGTCTGGAAACCTGGCACCGCTGAATATCATCACAGACAGCACCACAGTTAAGCGGTACATAAATAAGGGGGAAAACTCTCTTACCACCTCTGCAGGTTAGCCTTACAGGCTTGGGAGCAGGCACTGGAATCCAGTGATGTTCTTTGTGTTTCACTGTTGCAGTCATCACATTTGGGTTATCCCTGCCAGGGTAGCTTTCAGCCGGCCCGAATACCAGAGACTTAGTATTTCTGCGTTGGTTGCTGTTGTTTGAGGACTGATGTCAGGTCATCAGTAGTATAAAGTAAGGCAGCCGACGCCATTACATCAGTCTTTCTTGCAGTGGACACCAAAGCAAAAGCAGTTTGCACGAGTGCCGGTCAGCTGCTACCTGAGTTTTCATCTCCAAATTGAAGTTGAAGTCTTCTGTAGCCAAGTACCCTGTTGGGGATCTTTTTTTCTTGCACTAACCGATGTCAGAAAAAGTTAATAATTGTCTGGCCTGTGGAAAGCAAATACCACACCGAGACTTCCACTCTTACTGCATCACTTGTTTAGGCCCAGACCACGACGTCCCCCGTTGTCGCTTCTGTGCTTTGTTGAATGCCAGAACTATCTGTCGTTGGGCCCTTATTGTAGCCAGATATTTTTGTTTACAGTCCTCAAATTCCGATATGGCTTCGGTAAGCCATCCGACAGCAGATCTTCTGAAAAAACATAAAGGTAAAGACAGAGACAGACCGCACAGGTCCAAACCTACAGACAATGCTTCCGTTAAGCTAGTCATAAGTCCTCCGGTACTCAGTGAGGCGCTTTCCCAGCCCCTGATGCCCGCTTCATTTGATTCACAGGCCTCTACAGAGACCCTTTCGGAGTTAGGTATGCTGCAAAACTCTTTTTCGACTAATGATGCTGTGGTCGTCTCTACCTCGGATGGGTCCAGAGCTGCTGAGCAAGCAACGGCTTCTGAGGAAGTCCTTTGCACTACCGAATCTTGACACAAACCAGCATCTTCTTTCATGACTACCATTCTTTCAAAAATGACTGAGTTTCTTATGCCCAGGGTTTGAACCACACCCAAAAAACCGACGACCCACTCTCAGGCGCCTGCTACCTTGCCTCAGTCTTAAATGCTTAAAATGGTGGAAGACCTTATCATGCTGATCAGGGGAAGCCAAGCTACCCCCTCAAAAAGGAAAAGAGCTCTGTCCCCTGTAGTTTTGCCTGAACAGGAATCAAATTAATCTGATGTATCTGACTATGAAGACATGCAACCCCTCTTCATGTATGAGGATTCTGATGCATAGGACTCCATTCCTTCAGCCTCTCCCCCAGAGGATTTTTCCTTTGGGGAAACCTTGCCTACTTTAAGGGACCATTTCCAATGGGAGAGTCAGGACTACCCTCAGTCTAAAAAGAGACCCCGGGAATTCTGAGATCTTCCGCAACACAGACCCTTGGCCATCCCCCCCAGTCCTGGATGTTGTGGATGATGTTTTCCTTGAATCCAGCTTGATTCCTGATGCCCTACCTCCTGCTCCCAGAAAACCAGACGGGTACTATAGAGTCCCTGACTTTCATAAATATCTTTTTAAAAATCCAACAGCTGACCCTGAGGTTATTTCTCAAGGGCCAAAAGAGATTAAAGCAACCTCTGCCAAAAATCCCACCCCTTCAGACAGGGATTCCCAAGCATTGGACAGATGGGGTGAGAAAGTATACACCTCAGCTACTCTTGCTATCAGGACACTAATCTGTCAGTTCCATATGCTGAAATTTCAACAACATACCTTGGAACTCCTTAAACAAAAAATGTATTGCTTTTCTGATTGGGCAGAATCTAAAGATTTATAAGACTTAATGCATTCTGCAAGTCAAGTAACTAAACACACTTTGCACTGTGGCTTTGATGCCCTAGCTGCTTCTTGCAGGGCAGCAGTCACTGGATTTGTCATTAGAAGACATGCATGGCTTAAGGAACAACCCCTGCCAGACTATGTCAAATCTAAATTGTTGGATGCCCCCTTGCACAAAGGTAATTTATTTGGCACTAAGGCAGAAGAGGTCTTAAAGATGGAAGAAAAAGCAAAATCTATGCAAACAGTTAAGGATTTCTTACAGGTCCAGCTCCCTAGGTTCAGCAGGCATTGTCCCTTCAAGCACTGGTCCTTTCCTGCTCAGAATAAACCAGCCCAGCCTAGGCCCCGTGGAAACAGACTCCCCAGACAGCAGCCCCAGGGAATGCAGAGATCTAAGCAGTGGACTACCTCCACTTCAAAACCAGGAAGTTCTAAGCCACCCCTTATGGTAAGAACTCAAAATGACTCAGCCCCCCCAACCCTTCACTTACCCCTAGGAGGAAAACTCTCATAGGTAGGTACTAGGCTATCGGCCCCGGGGCCTATACAAGCCCAGCCAAAAAGTTACTCTGGCTTTTGCCACCCAAGAAAATTATTTTCCTGTGCCACTGTCGAGCAGAGCCACAGAGGTGATCCCTGGGGTGAATTTCCTATTTCCCATCCAATCATCGAGAATTTTCTTGAAGAATGCTAATGAGGAGCTTTGTTTGATATAGATAGGTAGTTTACTCCAGAGTACGGGAAGTCTCTGGGACAGGAATCTATCCCTCTAGCATTTTCTGTTTATTGTGGTGACAAGGTTTAGGTCCCTAGAGCGTGTAGCTCAGAGGGATTGGGATTTCTTTAAGTGGAGCATGTCCAACAGCTCTGTGTTTGACATAGCTTTGTATATTAGGCAGAGATCACCTCTGAGTAGGCGATATGCGACGGAGTAAAGCTGGAGTTTTTTGAGACGGTCCGCGTAGGGCTGTTTGAGGCCGGTAATCCTCTTTGTGAGATATTTCTGCGGCCTTTCCAGTTGGAGATGTCTTGTGAGGTACATACCAAAAGGGACGTTGTACTCTATAATGGGTCTAATGAGTGATGAGTAGAGGGGAACAATGACCTCTTTTTTTCTGGATGAGAAACCTTTTGTGATGAGGTGTGCCACGTAGAAGGATTTCCTGACTGCTGTGGCGATGTGGTTATCAAAGGAGAGACTACTGTCCACCTGTGTCCCAAGGTCTCTTATCACACTTTCGGTGTTAAGTATACTACCGCCTATGTTGTAGTTCATGGGTACAAAGTTTTTACCAAAGGGGATGACAGTGCACTTTTTGGCATTGAACTTGAGGCCATGGCTTTGGCACCAGGCATCTGTCTCAGTGAGGCCCTTTTGTAGGATGTCCACAGCATTAGGAGTTTCGATTATGGCTCCTAGTTTGCAGTCATCTGCGAACTTCATTAGCCAAAGACCTTCTGTGTTAGCCTGTACTTCAGAGAAGTAGATACCAAACAGGAGAGGACCAAGGAATGAACCCTGTGGTACTCCACTTGTCACTGGTCTGAAGTCGGATTTGGAGTCTGCTACTTTCACAGTGTGGGTTCTGTCAGTGAGCCAGTTGGCAACCCATCTTGTGACATACGGATTTATACCTAGTTTAGTGAGTTTATCTATAATTTCAAAGTGGGGGATGGTGTCAAAAGCCTTGGCAAGATCTAGATAGGCTGTGTGAACCACCTTACCCTTGTCTACGGCTTTGGTGACTGCTTCAAAGAAGTCTATCAGGTTTAGGAGACATGATCTGCCTTTTACAAACCCAAACTGGGTGGGATCCAGAGTTTGGAGATTACCAATGTCTTTGTTTATAAGTTCCATGATGATATGTTCCATGGCCTTGCAGGCCAGGCTCGTCAGTCTAATGGGGCGGTAGTTCCCGGGGTCCGTGGTGGCTCCCCTCTTGTGGAGTGAGATCACCGTTGCTGTGCTCCATTCAGCAGGCACAAAGCCTGAGGTGAGACTATGATTGAACATGGTACTTAGGTGGGGTGCCAGTTCGTGTAGAACGCAGCCTGGGATGTTGTCTGGTCCCATGGATGCTGTGTTCTTGGCATTGGAGTGTGTTTTTTACCTGTGCAGCCATGATTACAGGAACTTTGCATTCTTCCGGTATAGAGATGGGCTCTTTAGGGGGTGAGAGGGGGGTAAAGTTAGCACTGAACCTATCTGCCAGGATGTTGGCAATATCAGTTAGGTCTGTATATTTAGTGCCATTGTGCTGTAACTCAGAGCAGATCTGAGAGTTGCCATTCAGATTCTTGACATAGCTATAGAATGCTTTGTAGTTGTCTTTAGAATCAGTGGCAATTTTGTTTTCATAACTAGCTTTGGAAGATTTTATCAGGGATCGCAGCTTCTTACTGAGGCTGACCAGGGAGCTCCTCCACTCGTGGGATTTTACTCTCTTTTGCAAGAGTTTCTTCCTTCTGTTGTACAGTTTGTTTATGGCAGGGGACCACCAGATTGGCTTCCTTTTTTTGGAGGATAGCGTCTTGGTTCTGTTTGCGATAGCACGATCCATGCACTCATGTAAATGCTTATAAAGTACATTTGTGTAGGATTCAGTACTCGTAACTGTATTGTCCGTCTGCATGGGTGTCATGAAGTTCACCACTTCTGTCTAAAGAAGCATGAAGTTGGCTTTGGAGAAATTTTTTACCATGGTTTCCTTAATGGGGGATGGAGGCAGGATGTGGATATCTAGGGTAATTAGCTTATGATCGGATGGGACCAATGAGGCATTGACTTCAGGTGTGGAACACCGGTCACTCATATTGGTAATGACTAGATCTAGGATATTGTTGCCCCTGGTGGGGGTGTGGATAAGTTGATCCAGGGCATTGGAGTTTATAAATTCCAGAAAGCGTTGAGCGAAGGAGTTGGTACATGAGTAGTTTTCCCAGTTAATGGTGGGGTAGTTGAAATTGCCCATTATTAGGGTGTTTGGTTGAACCCTAATATTTTCCAGTACATCAAGAAAAGAGGAGTGGGAATCCTGGGGCATGGTGGGTGATCTGTAGAAAGCTACAATTTGGATTGCAGCTTTGCCCAGAGTTAGTTTCACTTGGATAACCTCGGCTGCATTATGCTGAGCAACTAGCTTGGAGGTGTGTGGATATCCTTAATGAATATGGATACACCTCTGCCTTTGGTGTTCCGGTCCAGGTTACATGGCTGAAAAGTGTGATAAGAGTTATAGCTTGGTAGTTTAGGGGTGCTCTCTGGAGCCATGAACCAGGTCTCAGTCACTGCACAGATATTGGTGTTCTCTATTTTAAGGAGTGCCTCGAGTGAGTGCATTTTGAGTTTTAGACTTGTGGCATTGAGTAGCATCACCCTCAGTTTTTGCTTGCCTGTTCCTGTTACGGTGGTGAATTTGTCATTTGAACCTTGCCTAAAAAAGGCACTATAGGGGCGGCAAGAACCTTAGCCAGTATCCGGAATCCCAGGGGTGACAGGTGCAGGCCATCTCTGGCAAAGCATCGTGGTCTGTTGACCATGTCATCCCAGGCAGACAGATACTGGATCCCTTTAGAATGGCACCAGAAGCTTAGCCAATTGTTGAAGTCAATCAATCTCCTTTCACTCAAGCACCTGGGCCACCATTCCCAAGGACCAGTGGGTTCTAAACATTGTGTTTCAGGCATACAAATTTTCCTTCCATACCCTTCCAACCCCAAAAGGGCTCCCAGATCTACCAACAAATAAGTGGGTATTGGCTCAAAAGCAAATCCTTTCCCTGCTCTCTATGAGAGCGATAAAGCATGTTCCTGCAGAGCAGATAGGCCAAGGCTTCTACTCCAGACTTTTTCTGGTGCCCCGAAAAGAGGGCACCTGGTGCCCCATCCTTGATCTATCCATTCTAAACACTTTCATGGTGATCTCAAAATTCAAAATGCTCACCCTCCAGCAGCTGCTACCCATGCTCTCCAAGGATGCTTGTCTAGCCACCCTAGATCTAAAAGATGCCTACCTCGACATTTCTATCAGGGAATCGTGCAGAAGTATCTCCTCTTCAGGGCAGGATCTCAACACTTTTCAGTTCTCTGCGCTTCCCTTTGACTTATCTACTGCTCCCAGAGTTTTCACAAAATGTCTGGCTCCAGCCATTGCCTTTTGCAGACAAAGAAATATTCAGATGTACCCATACTTAGACTGCCTTATTCAGGCAGACAGCCAGGAAAGGCTGCTCAAGCACCTGGCCTTTGTAAAGATCCTGCTAACCTCCCTAGGGTACACAATCAACGAAAATAAATCCAAACAATTGCCCACCCAAAGGATAATCTTCCTGGGAGCAAGTCTGGACACAGCATCCCAGATGATATTCCTTACGTTAAGTCCAAGCCCCCTATGCGATGCCAGACGCAGAATCCAGCGTAATTCTGCCTCCTCAGTGAGGTTAGTAATATCGCCACCCCTAATACTGACTGATTGAACATACAACACCTGAAACATAAAAATATGCTCTAACCCTTCCATGAGTGTGTGTTTTGAAAGTGCACTACGAGTCTCCTGCCTGTTGAGACAGTAATAATGATCACGAATACGCTCCCTCAAAGACCTATTAGTTTTGCCAACATAGAACTTAAAACAAACTCTGCAATGGGCAACATATACTACATTTCGTGTGGAACAAGTAGAACTGGATCTAATTTCCCATAGCCTACCAGTGTTAGAATTTCTGAAATACCTAGACTCATCTATGTAAACACATTGCGGACATAAGCCACATTTCTTAGTACCTCTATCAACGTAGTGTGGAACCAAAATACCATCCAAGGGGGATAAAACCGGAAAACATTTGTTTCAAATTCTTTAAGTTACTATAACTATAATTCGGACAATTACCCACAATATCCTTAGTATGCTCATCAACCAGGAGCATACCCCAGTACACAGGAAGAGACAAAAACTACACAGGGATTTACAGCAATACCAGAACTGTACAGCATACAAGAAGCTTACAACAAATTCACCCTACCAAATA